>NW_026780091.1:0-55491 GCF_030144855.1 Hypanus sabinus
GAAAATATTCCTCTGGCCCTAGACTCTCCCACCATAAGACACATTCGGACATCATCCAACCCATCGGGGACATTCGGTAGATTTAAATTCTATCACCCATCACATTCTCTTCATATGACAAGATATTCAGTTCTGGAATCATTTCCATAGACCTCTGTTAAACTCGCTCACGTGTTAGCCCATCCTTTCTAAGATCAGCTGCCCAAAACAGCTTACAATCTCTAACTGAGCTGTCGTGCTTTTTCAGTTCACGGCTTGTATGTACAGACCACGTGAGGTCCTCGGTGATGTGGATGGCAGGAATTTAAAACTGTTCACCGTCTCAACCCCAGATCCGTTGATGTCAATAGGGGTTACCACGTCTCCATTCCTCCTGTAATCCACAACCAGCTCCTTTGATTTGCGACATTGACGGAGTAGCTTTTTTTACTTGACCACACTGTGTCAGATAGATAACTTTTTCCCTGTAGGCCACTTCGTTATTTTTTTGAGATTAGTGCAATCAATGTAGTATCGTCGGCAAATGTAATTAACAGATTGGAGCTGTGGATTGCGATACAGTAATGGGTATACAGGGACTAAGGGAGGGGACTCAGTACATGTCCCTGAGCTGTTCCTGAGTTGAAAGTCAGAAGTGCGGAGGTGAGGGAGCCCACTCTTGCAACCTGCTGGAGATCTGAGAGACAGAGTCAAGGACGAGATCTCTGATCTTCCTGTCGAGCCTGGAGGCAATTATGGTGTTGAATACTGAACTGTAGTCCAATAATAGCATTTTCACATAAGCATCCTTCTTCTCCAGATGTGTAAGGCGTCGGTGGTGTATTAGGCATATCATAAGTGGTCCTGCGCCCTCCTTTCGAAAAAGGGTTTCATACACTACTGAAACAGGCCCGGGTCTGTCACCAAGTAATCTCCACGCCCCGTTGTGTCCCCACAACCTCGTGTCATTCCGCATACCCATTCCATTGTCCCACTCTCTGTCCACTGCCCCGTGTCAGGGTCCAAATTAATCACACCACCCGCTCCCGACCAACTGCCCTGTGTCAGTTCCCAAAGTAATTAACCTTGTCAGTGGAATTATGATGATATTAGGCTGAAACATCAAAGTATCAGTCGGGAACGGAGATGTCCTGGGAATTGCACAATTGAAATGTGAAGTTATTTTAAGCTGCACTTAAATGGGGTTCTGAAAAGGTTTACCCCATTCAGACAGGGGAAGGTCGGTAGGGTGAAGGAACCATGGTTGACAAGAGATGTGAAATATCTGGACAAGAGGAAGAAAGAAGCTTTTGGAAACTGACAGGATTTGAAAGCAAGGATCAGACATGACTGTAGATTTACAAAGTAGCCGGGAATAAACTGAAGAATGGAATTATGATAACTAGAACCATCTACAAAAAGTCTGCAGTAAATTTAAGGAAAACAACAAGCCATTGTTGATGTATGTGAAGAGAAGGATAACTAGAGTGAGTGTAGGACCTGTTGGGGATAGAAGATGAAACAAGCCCCTGAGGTCGGGGGAAGAAAGGCAGATCCTGAATGAAGTCTTCAGTACAGTATTCACCAGTCACAGGGACGTTTGTGAGGGCAGCGTTAAACGGGTGATGTGCGACAACATATCGAAGTGAAGAGCGAGGATGTGCTGGAACTTTTGATAAAAACATTAGGATAGGTAAGTCCTCGTGTGGTCAGGGAAATCCCTGGGTGACTGCTGGAAGCGGTGAGTCCTATTTCAGTGACGGGCAAATTATTGGAGAACATTCTTAGACACAGGATTTAGGATAATTTGGAGAAGCATTACCTGATTTGGGAGAATCAGTATGGCTTTGTGAGGGGCAGATCGTCTCTCACGGGCCTGGTTCATTTCTGTGAGGATGAGGCGGTCAGTCTTCGGTTAAACATGGCAGGACCTTTCACAACGTTAGAAGACTTGGTATCCTGGTAAAATTGGCTTGTGGATTCCGGACAGACGCCTATGAAGGCAGAGAATAGTTGTGGATGGAAGGTTTTCCCTTTGGATGCTGGTCCCTGTGGTGTCCTGCAGAAATTTGTTCTGAGACCCCCGGATTTCTGTGCTTTAATAATGATGTGAATAAGGAAGTGGAACGGTGAATTATTGTATTTTCAATGCTGTGGAAGT
This sequence comes from Hypanus sabinus, assembly GCF_030144855.1. Taxonomy (NCBI): domain Eukaryota; kingdom Metazoa; phylum Chordata; class Chondrichthyes; order Myliobatiformes; family Dasyatidae; genus Hypanus; species Hypanus sabinus. Next base: position 2,141 of record NW_026780091.1, read on the forward strand.
TTGAGGAATTATGGATAGAATAGAAGATAATCAGAGTTTACAACAGGACAGTGACAGGACGCAGAGCAGTGCTGAGAAGCTACAGATGGTTGTCAACCCAGAAAAGTAAGAAGAGATTCACTTTGGAAGGATGAATTTGAAGTCAGAGAGGTGATACTTTCTCGAGTCAACCGATGGGCTCATGTTAGTACGAGTTCCACAATGGAAATAGAGTGATGAGACTTTCTCCAATAAGCCGAAGGCCGCTTATCGGAACGAGAACCACAATCAGCACGGAGCGGTGCACTGCAGGAGCAGATGGAAGTGTGATTGACAGGTGAGCTTGAACACATCCGCTGTTCTGCACATACTCATAGTGACGCTCGCAAGGCAAAATTCCTGACAGTAAATCATGAGAAAAAAGATACAACTTCGTGGCAAATAATAGAACAGCCTGACGACATGCAGATAGTTCACAGGTTTCACTTGCTATTTTTGTTCAAAGAGAGAATGGATGGAGAAATAATGGTAAAATTGTGGCAGGTTTGAGAAGATGTTTAAAGTTAAATAGACTGCATCATAGATCACGGGTATGTATTGGTCAAGTACTTCACTGGCAGAGGTCAAGTTCATGCCAAACGGCCCTTGTGTGCGCTGGAAAACATTGTTCTTCAAACGTCCCACAGCCCTCGCTAATTTCCCGAAAACAAGTTCCCTTTTTAATCACAGAACTCTGGAATATCGCTGTGGTTCTTTTAAATTGTGTCGTGGAATGCATGTGCAGTATATTTTATTGTAACACGTGTCCGCTCTCACTGTGATTTCCAACACTCAACCCGCCCGGAATGACTGGAACGAACGAAAGAAAAGTGTTAACGGATATTCCACTTTAATAAAGAAGCGTTCTCCATTTCAACAGCCAGAACAAACTCCTTCCCTCAATTTCAGAAGCAAATGTGCTCCGTTGAATACTGCAAAATAAATCGTCTTCATTACGAACGCCTCCATAAACACTGATACAAAAATGTCCTGTTTAAATAGCTGAGGTCAGTTGTCATGGAATTTAAATTGGGAAATTCACGTTATAATTTGTTTTAAACTAAGTAGATTGCAATCTCCCCTGAGGAGTCAAATACATGGCACGGTGACAGAGTGAGTAAAAATAGTTTAACATAGGTGTTTGTGCATTTGGTTGTCACTAATGCCCCTGACGTGATCGCCACGCTAATTGCCTCAGTGGAATTGCTCTCTCCTCAATAAAAGTCTGCTAAACCGATCACCAGTCCATCTGAGCAGCTGAAACGCTCCGTACAACTGAACGCTGCTTCTGACGGAATATGGGATATCCGGCGATTTACTTCATCGCGGCCGTTTTCTATCCCACACTTGTAGCGGTTGGTGTCCCCGGTAAGATGCCGGAGCTGGTTACTTTATGTATGGTGCCGTCGTTACTCTGCTGCGGTATCCGCACTGTTACTGAAAACAGATGATACCATCGGCTGAAACGTGTTTCCGGAATGGAGGATTCAGGCATCCGATTGTTTTATTTTGATTATCCGTACTTTGATAGCAGTGTTTTCTTTCTTTTGTCAATTAGGTTGGTGCCGATATTGTCGTTGTTTCACAATTTCACCTCGCTAAGCTTCCTGAAGTGAAACTGGTCTCTGCTTTACCAGGGACGAGACTCTATCTGTGCAGACACTTCGATCTTATAACAACGTGGCAACTTATTTAAATGAAACGTAGGACTGTGCCTCTGTAAGTTAGTAAATGAGCACTCGTGCTTCATATCTCATTGACTCCACTTTGTCACGGTTACAAAGTTTCCCTTCAGCTATTTCACCTCTAATAATGGAAATAGTGTTGTTTGCAGGAACGATCGACTGCTCAGCGGTACGTGAGTCGTGGAACTCGGATGCCTCGCTCTAAACTGTGGGAAGGTCGCCATTCCACTGACACTCACATCCGTCATTGTCCTCCAGCCGGAGTGTAGTGACCGAGACCGAACACACTGGATTCCCGCTGTCCACTTCCAAACAGACCATACCCTGCATTGCATCGGAAGAAAAGGGGCATTCACGGAGATGCTGCTAACAATATTTCTATTTAAATTCCAATTATCTTGTAGTTAATTTAACAGCGACTGTGATCCCCTCTCGGGGAAAATACATCTCCCGTTACCTGGTTGGAATGGCCACAGGGGATCTGATTGTGATTATCGATGTTACTTTAGTGGAACAGACCAACATTATCTACATTTGATCTACTTATATTTCTTTTTTTTTTCAATTTCCATGTAGTTAATTTAACGGCGATTGTGTTCCTATCTCGGGGAAAATGCGGACTCTCCAAATGCATCACCCGTTACCTGGTTGGAATGGCAACAGCGGATCTGATGGTGGTTATCGTTGCTGCTTTAGTGGAACAGACCAACTTTATCCACATTTATTCCAGATCCCTGCTCATCACTCCTGTATGCGCTCTGACACTTGTATTTGTGACCGCAACGACTGACTGTTCTGTTTGGTTGACGGTCAGTTTTACCTTCGATCGCTTCATCGCAATATGTTGTCGAAAGCTGCGGGTGAGATATTGCACTGAGAGAACAGCAACGGCGGTTATCGTGACCGTGGTTATAGTGAGCTGCGGGAGATGTATCCCGATTTACTTTGCCATTGAACCTTACGTCATCATTGACAACACGCCGTGGAGATGCACCGGCACATATGAATACGCTACTTCACCCGTGTGGAGAGGATACGCAATACTGGACTGTATTTTAACACCATTGCTACCCATCGGCTTAATCCTGGTGTTTAACGGGTTAACCGTAAGGCATATCGTTGTGGCAAATAGAGTCCGCAGAAAGCTTCGGCACAGCAGCGACAATCAGAAAGATGCCGAGGTGGAAAAACGCAGAAAATCGATGATTTTGTTGTTTTCTATTTCAGCAAATTTCATATTGTTTTGGATGCCCAATGTAGCCCATTCCCTGAAATGGCAATTGGAAAACTATTTCTACGAGAACAGATATTTGAGTTCCCCAGTATACATTCTACAACAATTTGGGTTCATGTTGCAAATGCTCAGCATGTGCACCAATACTTGTATCTATACACTGACACAGAGGAAATTCAGAGAAGATTTGAGGAACGGAATGAAGTATGTGTTTACATTAAATGGACATCTGTGCAGATAACGCACGTGTATAATGACAATTCAGAGGAGTTTTCAAATAAAGCCGTTTTACAATGAAATAGTTTGCCAAATATGTCATTAATTCAATCATATTCCGGAAATTGCAGAATTGGCGGAAGATTGATTACTTGATACTGTTCTGAAAGGTAGCAATGCAAACGTTCAATGCTGCTGGCGTTAGTGTTACATTGGTTCAAGTCATCACAGACACTCGATTGTCACAAGGACAGGGATGGCTTCAGGACTTTCCTGGTTTAAGATATTTCAAAATGGACAGGGTCCGGTAACAGGTTCAGGTATGGCATAACTTCTCAGTTGTGTCCAGGATGGATTCATGCTATTATAAGAAGAAAGGCGGACTCGCAAACAGTCGATACCGGATCTACTCTTAGAAAAGCAAACCGGACCGGTGACAGATCTCTCTGCGGGTCAGCATTTCAAAACGATAGGGAGAAGTCCCCGACATTTACTCTGCACAGGGGTAGGGCCAGGGAGCCTGGAATTGGCGGTCTGCAATGTATTGTGTTACCTGGCAGGAACTTGGGAACGTACATTGGGAAATGATGTACTCATGGAAATGCGCAACAGATATGTGGACATTGTTTAGGGAGCACTGACATCGGGTAGAGTATAGGGTTCTCTCGTTGACGCAGGTAAAGCATGATAACGTGAAGTAACCCTGGGTGACAAGAAAATTGCAACAACTCGTCAAGAGGAAGAAAGAACGAAACTTACAGATTAGGAAGAAAGGATCAGCAAGGGTTATGGCGAGTCAGAATGTAAATAGGAAATAATTTAACAAGGATGGACTTCGAGGATTTAGAAAGGGACTTGAGAAGGCCTTGGCGAGTAGCACTGTGAAGCACAGGAAGAGGCTGGAGTGAATGTGGGCAGATCAGTGGAAAACTCGTCTCGGGAGTCCAAGGAGGCAGTGAAGCTCCTCACTGAATACATTGATCAATGTGAACACAGCGAAAAAAGGCAGATATGCTCGAACATGCCGACGCTGAGAATGAGCATGCGCTGGAAACTTGGAAAATATTATGATAGATGATTCCCCGATGCCGGAATGGATATAGTCCAGGTGATTTCGGAAGGCGATCTCGGATATTGCTGTGCTTTTGGACAGGATATTAGAGTCTTCGCTGGCCACGGAAGTAGAACTAGGTGATTGGAGGGTGGAAAATGTTATTCATTTGTTGACGAAAAATAACAGGGATACTTCTTGGAATTATAGACCGGGGAGTCTTACATCAGTAGTGGGTAAACTAATGGAGAGGATTATTGAAGAGGGAATTTATGCGTATTTGGAGAAACGTAGTCTGGCTACGGAGAGAAAGCATGGCATGCTGTCGTTAATGGGCCAGATTGAATTATTTGAAAACGTGAAAATAAATCTAACAGTTGAATCAGAGCAGTCCATGTGGGACCTTTCATTTTGGTCAGGTGTCTGATAAGTTCCCGATAGTGGACTCATTCTGAAAGTGAGGAGACATGGGATCGAGGAAACCTGGCTGCATTGATTCAGAATTGGCTTCCTAACAGTAGGCAGATGATATAGTAGACAGAGTAAATTCTGGCTGGACGACAAAGGACATCCGTGTTTCGCATGAAGAGTTGAAATTCTGGCATACTTTGCAACACTATTGCGAGTCTGATGGAGCCCGACAACTTGAAACCAGCATTTCAAAGTGATCAGCAGCAGCTTTCAGTGCTTATTAAAAGATCCAGCCTTCGAAAATCCCAATCCCAGTACACACTAATTTATCGTAATGCCAATTTACCTCTGAAACGTGGTTTTATTGCATCGAGTGTAGATACGCTCATATTTCGATCTTTATAACCCTGAATCCACATGGCCGGTGTGGAATCCGTGTCTCCATCTGAAATCATTAATAAACGAAACATACAAAACTACACAAACTAAAAACGCAGCGAAGGCAAAGCAAATACCTGAACTCACTCTTGTCTTCCTTCAAAACCATCGCAGACTGTCGGAGAATACAGAATTTTCAAAGCTTCCATCTCCTCATGCTGTAACCATCCATTAACTCAGTCTCCATGCTTCAGTGTGTGCAAGGACAGAGGGATCGAACAGTATTACCGACTTTCTAGATTGGTCGATGCTGTGAGACACTAAGGTTCTAACCCAGGCATACAGTCAGGCTGCCACAGGGAACCACTGCACAGAAACTGGGTCTTCAGTAAGTTCGGGCCTTGATGAAATATTTAAACTGTCTACTCTCATCGACCTCACCCGGACCGTAGCCATCCATATCCCTCTCATCCGTGTATTTCTCCAATCATCTCTTAAACTTTGACATCGGAATCTCAATTACCACTTGCGTTGGCAGCACTGTCCACATTCTGTCGACCCTCTGAGTGAAGAAGATGCGCCTCATGATCCCCTTAAACATTTCACATTTCACCCTTCACCCATGATCTCCAGTTGCATTCTCGCCCAACATCAGTAGAGAAAGCCCGCTTGCGTTTACACTCTCTATACGCCTCATAATGTTGTATACCTCTAGCAAATCTCCCCTCAGTCTTCTACCCGCTCGGGAATAAAGTGCTGACATATGTAAGCTTTCCTTTTTAATTCAAAACATTCAGTTCCGGCAATAGTCGTGTAATTTTTTTCTTCATTTTTTCAATCTTATTTGCATCTTTCTTGCAGGTAGCTGAGCTCAACAGCTCACAATATTCCAATTCGGGCCCCAACAAAGCCGTAAACCGTAACAACGTAACATCCCAACTCCTGTACTCCATTCTTTGGTCCGGGAAGGCCAATGTGCGAAAAGCTTTACCATGTCTACCTTCGCCGCAACTTTCATTGAATTATGGACCTGTATTCCCAGATTCGTTTGTTCTATCGTCCTCCTCAGTGCCCTATTTCTCATTGTGTCGGACCAGCCAGGGTCCAGGACTGTGCGTGTTAAGTCCGATCTGACAATTTTCAACCCGTTTTTCCAGCTGGTCCAGATCCCGCTTTATGCTCCGGTACTCTTCCCCTGCTGTCCACTACACCTGTAATGCTGTTATCATCGGCAAATTTGCTGATCCATTTAACGACATTATTATCCAGATAGGGATATGGATGACAAGGAACAAGGGGCACAGCAACGATCCCTGGGATACTCCACTCATTACAGGTCCTCAGTCAGAGAGACAATCATCTATTACCACACTCTAGCTTCCCCGACGTATCCAATGGCGAATCCAATTTACTTCCTCATTGTGAAAGCCAAACGACTGAACCATCCCGAGCATCCTCCCGTACGGAACCTTGCAGATTTCTTGCCGAAGATCCTGTAAACGGCATCCACAGCTTTGCCTTCAACACCATTCCAGATTACTACTTGTAAAGCTCTGTGAGATTGGTTAGACATGATCTACTACGCACTGGTCCATATTGTCTATCGCTAATGTTCCTGTTCCTGATCGGGAGCTGGTGAAAGATTTTCGATGGGGAGAAAGATCGGAGTCGGGTGTTTTGTGCCGGTAGAAAGCGGGAGGGGGATAGACGGGAGAGAGATGAGGTGCTAGGTGATGCATTTTGTAGGCTCCAGTAAGAGCGGGATGTCTACATTATTGATAAGGCTTTAGGAATGTTGAGATTTGTTTATAAATCCAAAGATCCACGATGGTACTGGCGATACACGCGACGTATTACTGACAGATCGCAAAATGTCTCGATGTATTTCTGCCGAACCACTGTGGCCGCAATATGAAGCTCCTAATTTCCCTTTAAGAAACGTACATTTGAACTGTATAAATTAATCGGCAGTTTAACGAGCTGCTGAAAGACCAGGTGGACTTGACTCTCAGGAATGCAGGTGCGGCACCTTTCAGCGATCAGCGAAGGTCGGACATTACCATTGCAGGGAAAGGGGTCGGTTCGGAAGAATACAAGCCAGACTAAATCGACGGGCGATGAAGAATCCCCTGCCCGGCATCTTCTTAGCCAAAGGCCAATGACTTGAAAACAGCGCAACATTGCGGTTTCGGAGAGAGATGAGGGGCTGCTGTCCTCTCTGTTTCATGGAGACATGGCTCAGTTTGGTGGACCAGCCGGAAGGATTCTCGATCCACCGTTCGGAGATAAGAGGGTATTGTGGTGCTGGGGGTGGGGGCGGTGGAAGAGCGGTGTTGTTTCATGATTAACTCTACATGCTCTCCATATATAGCGGTCTTGCCGCACTCTTGTTCTCCCAATCACAACACCCAATGATTGATTTCTGTCGGTGCTGCTTACCGAGAGGTTCTCCTCATTGATCCGGACGGCACTTCACATCCCGCCAGAGCAGATGTTAAGCAAGCATACCATGTACTGAGTGCCGCGACCAGCAAAGAAGGAACTGCCTACCCTGAGGACTTTCAAATCATTGCGGAGGTTTCTATCAGGCTTGTTTAAAGAAATCTCGGCTTATTTGTCACCAGCACATCATCCTCAGTACCAGGGGCTCCCGCACACTCAACCACGGTTAGAGCACGATCAAAAAGCCCAGCATTCCATCCCCAGTCCATATTTCGTGCATTCTGAACGTCTGGGTTTCTTTCTTCTACCTCCACCCAGGCGGAGGGTAAGGAACAAGACACCAGATGTATCGGCAACAACGCCACGGGAGTCGGAGGGCAGAGTACTGAATTGCTTCGAGGCGACAGACAGAAACAAAAACGAACCAGGGCTCATAAGAGAATCTGAATGTTACCATCTTTATAAAGACACTGGAGAACGAGTGTTTCCCACTGATTCATTCAGAGTCCAGAGTGTTTCTTAAACTGAAGCATTGGGTGAGCACGCGGTCTGCAAAGTGCTGAGCAGTAGATTCGTGACAATATTTATCATGTTTATTCATTATTATTCATCTTTAGGTTTTGTTTCATATTTTGCTGGTTTTGTAGTAGTCTACTGTTGTAGTCAGAACTTTACCAGTCTCCCTGGTGGTCTAGTGGTTAGGATTCGGCGCTCTCACCGCCGCGGCCCGGGTTCGATTCCCGGTCAGGGAATTAAGATATTGCCTGTTTATTTAATGTGCTTATTTTAAATTATTTTGTGTATTCATTGCTTCCACAAGAACCCGATTCCTGTCTATGCTTACCTGCATCCGCCTGATTCAGCACCATAAAACCACAAAATATACGAGCAGAACATGGCATTGAGAAAAATATCGCAGGTGCAGTCTCAATAAAGATGGAAATAACTGTGCGAGGTCTTACAGACAATAACTTGCAATCGATACAATGTAGGTTTGATCTTCTTCACTCCTCACTGCAACTCAATCCACTCAGAGACGCTGTCTCTCTGTAGAAGAGGGTGACCATACATTTCCCATATTGGACTCTGGTCCTACTCACTCAGTTTGCCGACATCTCCTTGACTCATCTGCACGGGGTCATCACTGCTCAAATCTCAGTGAGTGTTGTCAGGTCCAGCCGGGTTTATTGCCGTGTGCACAGGGACGGTGAGGAACAGGTACAATGAAAGACTTGCAGCATCATTGCAGGCACGAAAAGACAGACAGTACGCAAAACATATATTGTACAATTCTGCGTCATTAACAAAAGATGGATATCAATCTTGTGCCAGTTTCAGCCTTGGAAATGATTCCTCAGGCAAACTGATGCCATAGATTGCGAACTATTATATCCACGGGAGAGCATCCAGGCCCAAGAAAGGCTGTTTATTCCTTTTCTTTAAACAGACAGACAACAGAAAGAAGGGGAGTGTCTAGTCCTTTTCAGCCAGCCTTGGCATTCAATAAGATCTGGCTGGCCCAGACTTTTTTCTCAATCCTCCCTCCCCCCCATACAGCAGTTGCCGGTCAAAAGTCGGCCGGTCACCTCCACCAAATCTTCGACCGTCTCCCCAGGAGAGAGGAGATAAACTTGTGTCGCCGGCCTTTATTTCGACGCCCTGACAGCGCCCCCAGCTTCGATCAGAAGCCTATTGATATTAATGTTATATAATGGGACATTGTACTGAGCTTTGCTCGGTATTGACGGGACTTTAGGGAGGCAGAAGCAGTCAGAGTCTGTGGGAGGGAACAACTCTTGGGTGAAACCCTTTCCGCAACTGGATAACACGTTGGATTGACATCTGCATACACGAATGGGAGCTAGGTAGGTTGCACGTCATTTGACAAGATTTGTTGATATCGGACAATTACACCGCTCACTGACGATTGGCGAGGGTGATTTTGACGGAAGGTCAGCGAACCGATTTGTCTATGGCAATAGGGGGGGGTCGCTCGCTGGACAAAAGAGCAATGGGGACTCTGTACAATGAGGGATATGAAACCGGCGAAAGCTTTTCACGTTCAGAGACCGTGCTGCCCACTTCAGTGAAAGAATGAAGTCCACTTCTTTACACTGACGCTGAAATATCCGTTCTCTGCATTTGATTCTTTTACTTTTACAAGTCGGTAAAGCAGCAAACTACAAAGCGTTTAAGCTGCCCAGAGGGGGATTGATCAGAGTCGTAAGAAAAATGAAATTTGCACAATGAGTGTAAAAATCTATAAATCTGCCAGCTGGTACATAGTCAGGGTGTTACATTTTTATTGGCATTAAGGTTTCTATTCCATTGCGCTGCAGTTTGAGCGCTGCAAACAGGATTCGAACCTGCGCGGCGAATCCCCTTTGGATTTCAAGTCCAACGCCTTAACCACTCGGCCATCGCAGCTCCATCAATGTTCATTGATGAACACTGTAGCACTACAACTGAAGTGATGGTTGTACTTGATTTATTTTCGGTAACGGAAAAGGTGATTCATCATTCTAATACAAATAGTATAATTCGACAGCTTTGGAATTTGTTTCAACACAGTTACGTCAGAACGTGAGTGTGGAAGGATAACACTGCTGTTAGCATCGTAAATGAAGCAGATTTCCATTGTTGGGGATAAAGGTCAGGATCAGAATCAGGTTTATAACGAAGGACATATGTCAACATTACATTGTTGTTATATATTCTACCCCTCCTGAACCGAATGTTAAAATTGCATTTGCCTTCCGTTACCGCTGACTAAGCCTGGAAGTAAACATTCAGGGAATATTGCACAAGTTCACTCTGCACCTCTGATTTCAGAAAACCTTCCCCGTTTAGAGAATTTTTTATCCTTTCTTCCAAGGTGCACGATGATTTATTTGACAAATCTCCGCCCTTTCTCCTCAACTGTCTTTGATCTTCAATGTGCTTCGAATCTTTGGAGTTATTTAACACATTGAAGTCAGGCTGCCTTTCTTTTATTCTCCTAACTTCCTTCTTTCAGAGTGGAGTGACAGTCATAATTTTCCAGTTATCGGGATCTATTCTCGAATATCAGGTCAAGTCACTTTTATTTTCATTTCGACCATAACTGCTGGTACAGTACATAGTGAAAATGAGACTACTTTTTGAGGACCATGGTGTTACATAACACAGTGCAAAAAACTAGAATGAACTACGTAAAAAGCAACACAGAATAGAACTACACGAGACTACAGACCTACCCAGGACAGCATGAAGTACACAAAACAGTACAGGCATTACAATAAATAATAAACAAGGCAATAGGGCAGTAAGGTGTCAGTCCAGGCTCTGTGTATTGGGGACTCTGATAGCTTGGGGGGAAGAAACTGTTACATCGTCTGGTCGTGAGAGCCCGATTGCTCCGGTATCTTTTTCCCAGACGGCAGGAGGGAGAAAAGTTTGTAGGAGCGGTGCTTGTGGTCCTTCATAATGCTGTTTCTTTTGCGGATGCAGCGTGTCGTGTAAATGTCCGTGATGGCGGGAAGAGAGACCCCGATAATCTTCTCAGCTTACCTCACTGTCCGCTGCAGGGTCTTGCGATCATGAATGGTGCAGGTTCCGAACCAGGCAGTGATGCAGCTGCTCAGGATGCTCTCAATACAACCCCTGTAGAATGCGATTAGATGCGGGTCTGGGAGATGGACTTTCCTCAGCCTTCGCAGAAAGTAGAGACGTTGCTGGGCTTTCTTTGCTATGGAGCTGTTGTGTATATATAATGATACGAGAAGGAGGGCCTACAGAATCTCGTCAGTTACCACTTCCAGAACCCTTGTGTGTAGTCCAACTGGTCCCGATGACATCTAACTTCAGTCCTTTCAGCTCCAAAGGCACCTTCTCCAGGTGATAACATCCACTCTCACTGATGCCCTCTGACACATGTTTCTCGGTGCCATTATGCTGCTGTCTTCCACAGAGCAGCCTGGCGCAAAATATTCATTCAGTTTGTCCCTTTACTTTTTCCCCCATTACTGCTTCTTCAGCGTCATTTTACAGCTTTCTGATACCCACTCTCGCATCCCTTTTATTCTTCATGGTGTTTTCTCTATTATTAGCCATTTAGTTTTTTCCTCTCATCAAATTTTATTTGCGTTCTTCTGTATTTTGAAAGCATCCCAAACCTCCGGCTTCCCACTAATGCTTGCTATATTATAAACCCACATTTTTGTCTTTATTCTGTCATTACTTTCCAGTATTAGCCAATGTTGCCTCATCCTCCATACCGAATATTTATTCTTGTTTGTGATGCATCTATTCTGCGCATTTCCAATTGCCCCTAGAACACCAGCCCTGCTGGATCTGCCGTTAGCCCTGCTGGTTCCCCTTTCTAATCGACTTGACCAGCCCTAGACGGGACGCGAAGCCTAGCGGAACGACCCCGACCCTGGGAATGCACCCGGCGATGGCCTGACCTTGCCGGTCTCCATCGGGTCTCAGGTTCCCCAATGGGGTCACACATCCCGGTTCGCCTGTTACCCCGGGAGTGATCGGACCCTGGTAACGGACCCGGCGATGGCCTGTCCTTGCCGGTCTCCATCGGGTCTCAGGTTCTCCAATGGGGTCACACATCCCGGTTCACCTGCCACCCCGGGAGTGATCGGATCCTGGTAACGGACCCGCCGATCGCCAGTACGTGCCGGTCTCCGTCAGGCCTCAGGTTCTCCAATGGGGTCACACACCCGGTTCACCTGCTACACCGGGAGTGATCGGACCCTGTTAACGGACCCGGCGATTGCCTGTACGTGCCCGTCTCCGTCAGGCCTCAGATTCTCCAATGGGGGCACACATCCGGTTCACCTGCCACACCGGGAGTGATCGGATCCTGGTAAAGGACACGGCGATCCCCTGTACGTGCCGGTCTCCGTCAGGTCTCAGGTTCTCCAATGGGGGCAGACATCCGGTTCACCTGACACCCCGGGAATGATCGGACCCTGGTAACGGACCCGGCGATCGCCTGTACGTGCCGGTCTCCATCAGGTCTCAGGTTCTCCAATGGGGTCACACACCCGGTTCACCTGCCACCCCGGGAGTGATCGGACCCTGGTAACGGACCCGGCGATCGCCTGTACGTGCCGGTCTCCATCGGGCTTCAGGTTCTCCAATGGGGTCACACATCCCGGTTCACCTGCCACCCCGGGAGTGATCGGACCCTGGTAACGGACCCGGCGATCGCCTGTACGTGCCGGTCTCAATCGGGCCTCAGGTTCTCCACTGGGGGCACACATCCCGGTTCACCTGCCACCCCGGGAGTGATCGGACCCTGGTAACGGACCCGGCGATGGCCTGTCCTTGCCGGTCTCCGTCAGGCCTCAGGTTCTCCAATGGGGTCACACATCCCGGTTCACCTGCCACCCCGGGAGTGATCGGAACCTGGTAACGGACCCGGCGATCGCCTGTACGTGCCCGTCTCCGTCAGGTCTCAGGTTCTCCAATGGGGGCACACATCCCGGTTCACCTGCCACCCCGGGAGTGATTGGACGCTGGTAACGGACCCGGCGATCTCCTGTACGTGCCGGTCTCCATCGGGCCTCAGGTTCTCCAATGGGGACACACATCCCGGTTCACCTGCCACACCGGGAGTGATCGGACCCTGGTAACGGACCCGGCGATCGCCTGTACGTGCCGGTCTCAATCGGGCCTCAGGTTCTCCACTGGGGGCACACATCCCGGTTCACCTGCCACCCCGGGATTGATCGGACCCTGGTAACGGACCCGGCGATCGCCTGTACGTGCCGGTCTCCGTCAGGCCTCAGGTTCTCCAATGGGGTCGCACATCCCGGTTCACCTGCCACCCCGGGAGTGATCGGACCCTGGTAACGGACCCGGCGATCGCCTGTACGTGCCGGTCTCCGTCGGGCCTCAGGTTCTCCAATGGGGGCACACATCCCGGTTCACCTGCCACACCGGGAGTGATCGGACACTGGTAACGGACCCGGCGATCGCCTGTACGTGCCGGTCTCCGTCAGGTCTCAGGTTCTCCAATGGGGTCACACATCCCGGTTCACCTGCCTCCCCGGGAGTGATCGGACCCTGGTAACGGACCCGGCGATCGCCTGTACTTGCCCATCTCCGTCAGGCCTCAGGTTCTCCAATGGGGTCACACATCCCGGTTAACCTGCCATCCCGGGAGTGTTCGGACCCTGGTAACGGACCCGGCGATCGCCTGTACGTGCCGGTCTCCATCCGGTCTCAGGTTCTCCAATGGGGGCACACATCCCGGTTCACCTGCCACCCCGGGAGTGATCGGATCCTGGTAACGGACCCGGCGATCGCCTGTCCTTGCCGGTCTCCGTCAGGTCTCAGGTTCTCCAATGGGGTCACACATCCCGGTTCACCTGCCACCCCGGGAGTGTTCGGACCCTGGTAACGGACCCGGCGATCGCCTGTACGTGCCGGTCTCCATCGGGCTTCAGGTTCTCCAATGGGGTCACACATCCCGGTTCACCTGCCACACCGGGAGTAATCGGACCCTGCTAACGGACCCGGCGATCGCCTGTACGTGCCGGTCTCCATCAGGCCTCAGGTACTCAAATGGGGTCACACATCCCGGTTCACCTGCCACCCCGGGAGTGATCGGACCCTGGTAACGGACCCTGCGATCGCCCGTACGTGCCGGTCTCCGTCAGGTCTCAGGTTCTCCAATGGGGGCACACACCCGGTTCACCTGCTACCCCGGGAGTGATCGGACCCTGGTAACGGACCCGGCGATCGCCTGTACGTGCCCGTCTCCGTCAGGTCTCAAGTTCTCCAATGGGGGCACACACCCGGTTCACCTGCCACCCCGGGAGTGATCGGACCCTGGTAACGGACCCGGCGATCGCCTGTACGTGCCCGTCTCCGTCAGGTCTCAGGTTCTCCAATGGGGGCACACATCCCGGTTCACCTGACACCCCGGGAGTGATCGGACCCTGGCTCTCCTGAGGAAGCACTTTTGGGTGCCGTCCACGGAGGGGGAACCCATTCCTATGTCTCGGCTTGTTCCATCTGTGCCCGAGGAAAGGACTCTCATCGACGACCCGCGGGTCTTCTTCGTCCTCTACCTGTTCCTGGTCGTCCCTGGTCACACATCGCCCTAGACCTCTTCACCGGTCGACCCCCCCTCCCACGGAAACACAGCTGTCTTCATTGTGGTAGACCGATTCTCCAAGGCGGTGCGCTTTGTGGCCCTCCCTGAACTCCCTTCCTCTAAAGAAACCGTAGATCTTCTCGACCGCCACGTCTTCCGCCTCCAGGAATCCCCGCGGACATCGTCTCCGATCGAGGTCCCCAGTTCATCTCGCAGCTATGGAAGGCCTTCTGTCAGGCCTTAGGTGCATCGGCCAGTCTGTCATCCGGCTTCCACCCCCAGTCGAACGGGCAGACGGAAAGGATCAACCAAGATCTGGAGCCATCACCTCCCGTGGGTTGAGTACGCCCACAACTCTATGGTGAGCTCTGCCATTGGGAGGCTTCCGTTCCAGTGATCCCTTGGGTACCAACACCCGCTGTTCTCCGCGCAAGAAGAACAGATTGCGGTACCGTCGTTTCGGGACCATATTGACCGGTGCCGTAAGATTTGGAAGAAAACACGCTCGGCCCTACTCAGATCAACAAATCGAAATAAGTAAACAGCCAACCGACACCGGACTCCGGCACCGGAAGTACCAACCTGGGCAGAGGGTGTGGCTTTCCTGCAAGGGCATCCCGCTCAAAAGAGAACAGAGGAAATTCGCCCCCCGCTTCCTGGGACCATTCAAGGCTGAAAAGGTTATCAATCCCACAGCGGTCCGCCTGAAATTGCCAAGGTCCATGCGCATTCACCCAACTTTTCATGTGTCTCAGTGAAAGCCAGTCTCCGTCAGCCCCATGTGTCCCCCGGCTGAGACTCCTCCACCTGTCCGTCTCATCGACAACAATCCGGCATACACTGAACGACGACTACTGATGTGCGCCGTCGGGGCAGTTGTCTCCAATACCTGGTGGACTTGGAAAGGTACGGTCCTGTAGAGAGCTCCTGGTTCCCCCGCTCCTTTCCCCGAGAAACTTCCCTCATCCAGGACTTTAATCGGAACCATCCAGACAGGCCTGGAGGATCGCCGGGAGGCTCCTGTTGGCGGGGGGTGGGGGGGGTTCTGTCTAGATCTCTTCTGGCAATCGCCTACCTGGCTATGTTCCTCAGGAATTGTGGCTCAATCACCTCGTTTAGTTCCCAATCATTCCCAGGTTCCAATAACTACGAACACCTGCTTTCCATCAGCTAATGCAGTTTAAAAATCCTGTGACCACAACAAGGAGCTGCCAGATCGTTGGTTGACACGTGTTTGAGTAACCTCACCCCATGGTTCTTAGGACGATCAGTTCTAAGTCGAGCATCGTTTCTGAATTCTGTACTGAAACCAAGACCCTGGGTAAACACTGCCTTGTCACCCATTCCACGCCCGTGTTCAGCACTTAGGTTCGTTCCACAGCCTCGTCTTTGTAACACTCTACCTATACCCATATTCCAGGGAATAAAGTCCTAAACTATTTAATACGTGTTACTGAAAACGGAAAGTAACAGTGGGCAATGTTTTGTTCTTATTGCTGTGCTTCAGAGCAGGGCGGGGAGGGGGTGCCTCGGGTCATTGCTCAAGAGCGCAAAGCATTGAGCGCTTTGCACGGTTTCTGTGGTGTAGTGGTTATCACATTCGCTTCACACGCGAAAGGTCCCCAGTTCAATCCTGGGCAGAAACATTGTTTGGGTTTCATTGCTTCAAATGAACTTGAGATACTACTTTTCAGTTTGTGTTCAAGTTTACTGTCATGGGCATCCAGGTGTAAATATAATGAACATTTGCTTTTCTAGCAGTAGCGCATTGTATTTCAAACCTGGCAAAGGTAACTTAAAGAAAGAAGAATTAATAGAAATTATATATAATTTCCAGTCGAATATAAACGGATTTAAACCTAAGGAGGTTCGTGGATAACGTACACTGCGTAACGGGAGAATTAGCCTTCAAACCTATTGTCATGTATTGTCGCATGAGGATGCATTGTGGTTTCAACGGAGCTCACATCTCAAATGTTGTCATTGAGACTAACATCAGGAAGAATAACCGTGTGCTGCAAAATTTTAAACCTATTTTAACATGTTAAATTGCTTTCTTTTTCCAACCCCCTGTATTCCACCCCTTCCTAGTCCCACCATACAGACTCTCTGTTCAAATTCTCCGCCACGGTCTTCTAGGTTCCACCTTTTCCGTCTGCCTCTCCTCTCTCTCTATCTCTCACTAACCCCCCCCCCCCACACTCACACGCATTCAATCTCTCTGTTTTTCTTTGTTTTCTCTGTCGCGAGCAGCACCACAACCGCCCCACGTCAGCCGCGCAAATATTTGTGCTTCTTACAGTTTAAGCCGCGGTGAAAACAGTTGGTAACATCAACACCCAAATTATTCAGGACTCGAATCTGCCAGCGCCCGGTATTTACGGCATTATATTAATCTTCGGTTACCTTCTCGCCTTTATCAATACCGCAGAGATTTGGATTCTAATATAAACTTCGCGATGATTTTCCTGTTACTCCTCTAATTTTACCCCACTTTCTTGTGCCGATAACATCATTCATGGAGAAGTAACAATGTAAAAACAAGGCCGTGCCGGAAGTATTCAGACTGCCTACTCTGATTAACATGCACCGGGAACAACTCTACTATCCATGTACCTATGCGAAATTTTCAAACGTTGAGATCGAGCATGTATACACCACTTGTGCCGGCAGCTCATTCCACACCCTCGCGATCCTCTGAGTGAAGAACATCCCCCACTTCTTCCCACTTGAACTACTTATCTTTCAAATTTACCCCATCACATCTGTTTGTAGTCCCCACGAACCACAGTGGAGAAAACTTTTTTTTTGTATTTGCCACATCTGTGCCCTCATGATATTCAATTCCTCTGCCAAATCTCCTCTCCAACTTCTACTTTGTAAAGATTGCAGTCCTAACCGATTGAAACTTGCCCTATAATCAATAATTCCATACGAGTCAATATCTTTGTGAAATGTTGTTGTACTCATTGAACCCCGTGTATACCTTTCCTGTAGAGAAATAACCGAATCTGCGCACGATACTCAAATTAGGCCTCACCAAATCTTATATAACGTCACCCCTGAGACCGTTTTGTCCAGCAACCAACCTATTAACCCTGGCCAACCTATTAACCCTGGCCTAACCACTGGGACATTTAGAATTATCAATGAAACTAATAAGAGGTAAATCTTTTTATTGTGAGAGGAAATCGGAGACTCCCGAGGATCCCATGCCAAATAGGAAGGAACACAAAATCTTTCTCACGGAGGAAGCCGGAATTAAATCCGACGTCCCGAATTTTACTATCGTTATGCGAAGCGAACTGCCTCTGTACCCTTGCCTCTATATATCATGAGTCCACGTCGCCCATCTCTAGTCACTAGTCATAAGATTGTCTCTCATTCGCCGGTTTGGTCTCTTTTTTCCTATCAGGACTGTGCCAGCACTGATGAATCACACTGTTCTCCAGCCTTGTTTTGCATTGGCTTCCCTTTTCCATTCCCTTCAGCATGTCTGGTGCGGTGTTTTGTATCAATAGTTTCATGCGCGCTGATCTCGGAATTGCGTCAAGGGAAACGAGAATCCCAGTCGGGAAAGTATAAATAAGTAAATGCAGAACATAATCCAGAATGTTTAACAAAATGCTTCAAGGGGTTCTGGTTAAATATCAGAGAATGTATACAGTATACAATCTGAAATTCTTACTGTTTGTAGACATCCACGAAAAACAGACGAGGGCACCGAGGATTGAGAGACATAAATTATCTGTGAAATTTCCTCCTACAACCCTCAATGCATGCACACTGGTGATAGTCATTTCAAACCTGTCAGACTGATACTGACTTTCTGGTCTAACTATGACTCTGAATCTGATAAATCAATAAATCCACTCGGTTATACAAAAAAATGAAACCTAATTTTGTCCAAAATCATCGAAAGCGCATGTTTTCTAATTCAGGCATCATCTGGAAAACATCACCTGCGCCGTTATCAGACTCTCCATATCCTGTCTGAAATACAGAGGCCAGACCTCAATGCAAAATTCCACATGCAGCCTAATGATAATTTTATAAAGAATCGTCAGAAATTTGTCGATTACCTAATAGTCAATTCATCGACTGATAAATGCAATCATCCCACAGCGCCTTCTCTACCACCCTACCAACATGTGTAGTCGTTTTCAGTGCAGTGTGAACCTGGATCCCGAGAACCGTCTCCTCATGAATATTGCTGTGAATCTCAACATTACGAACATACTGTTTCTTTACATGTAATGGCCTAAGGTACGAAAAAGCGCAAAAGGACGCCCGATCATTAGCAGGAAGTAGAGATAGATGTATATAGGGAGGTAAGGGGGGATACATTAAACATAATAGGGTGTAATACTTGATGAATTTGACCTCCGAAATACTGCGAGGGACTGCCCAAGCGTCAACAACTTAGATTCGCTGAAGTGCGTTAATTGTTCCCAGGAATGCTTTGAGAGGTTAAATAAAAAATGATACTAAAAGTCAAATGGTTGAATTCGATCACCGTTGAAGGAATGAGTTTGTTCGATTGGCTGATGTGTTAGCGTGGAAGTTGCTTGGGACCGATGGCCATCACTCTGCTGGTTTACAGGTGTTTAGAGAGAACAGATAGAACTGATTGCAGACATTGAAGTCTAAGACCTTAAACGCGCGGACCGTAGTTTAGGTGGCATGGGGAAGGAAATCGCAAATGACGCCGGAAAAGTGTACAACCTTTAGGAAAACAGTGGAAGTATTTTCGTGTTCGAGTCAAGGGCAGTGACGACAAAATTAGGGCAGTTCATTTGGCAATGATCATGGAAGAAATAAACAGATATTTCAAGATACAGGCAGCTTGGATCAAAACAGGTCCTTGTGACGTCAAAGGGTCATGGCAGCACTTTAGTAGATCCATGAATATTTCTTTTTTTTTAAATTATAAAAGAGAAACGTGAAATATTGCCTTTAAAATACTGTACAAAATTCTTGAGCATATGTACATAGGGTGCCACCGACTTTTGCACCGTACTGTAGTAATTTAATATTTGCACTGTACTGCTGCCGAAAATAAATCATGGCATATGTGTGTGATGATAAACCTGTTTCATACATTGATTTTAATTGTAGTCTGAGAGTGGGGAGGGGGGCAGGGTGAGAGGAGATTCCAGGGAAAAGCTGATGGGCGTGGGGAAGGAGCGGAAGCACCGGACTGATATTCTGTAATAAACAATAAAGAAATTGTTTGGAATCAATTCTCCTTGCCGGGTATTTCAGGGATTTGTGTGCCCTGGTATAACATTCCTGCCATCTATCCCACAATCCTCCCGTGGAGGTCCATCCTTGTCCAATCCTTATCAGAACCTAATGTATTGAAAGTGCGGGAGACAGCTAATGTTGTGTCCTTATATAAGGGAAGCAAGATACAAGCCAGGGAACTACTGGTTGGACAGCTTTACAGCAGTAGAGAGTCGGCGAATGGATGGGGTTCGGACTGGCAGGATTTACCTGCAGAGAGAAGTAGTATCGCTGACATGCAGTGAGCTTGACAGAGTGAGCAAAGTGCAGGTGGAATTCAGTGTATGGAGGTGTGAGGGATACACTTCGGAACGAAAGGTTAATGTGTCGAAACGTTTCTAACTGAAGAAAATTCAGAAGTGATAAATACATAAGGATTTTTGGGTCTTTGTTCTAGATACCCTGAAGGCTAATTTACAGGTTATTTCGGAGTTATAAAGGCAAATGCAATGCGGGCACTCACTTCAAGGGGACTCGAATTTGCTGCCTCGGAAGGTGTGGAGACCAAGTCACTGGGTCTAGTGAAGAAAAGGGTTTAAATATTTTGATTGGAAAGTTTGCTAACGGTTTATGGGAGAAAGGAGATTGAGGTTGAGGAACAGATCACCCACTAAAGGATTGGTGAAATAATTCGATGGAACGAATGGCCTACTTCTATTCCGATATCCTGTGGTTTAATTGTTTTATCCCATGTCAATAGATTGTCTGAATCAACCATCGGGCCTTCACACACAGCCTTACTAAATTGCCTATCGGTGGCTTCTGCTACATTGCGGTCATTACACCTCTTTGTTATTGATTAAAGTACACCCAGGGTAACAAAGAAGGAAGGTTCCTTCCTCATAAATTCAGGCAATAACCTGTAGAAATTGACTCGCTTCAGATGATAATTCGACTTTGAGCAGAATATTGTGAGTAGAACACATCTAAAATTTCATACCATCGCACTGAACACAGGTAAACTCGACCGTTGAAGTTAGGATATCGGTAGACGTGGATATTGCCAGCTGACTGAGAACTGAGAGACGTGCTGATGTTGGATACCATCAGCTAACTCTCTCTGCGGTGTTGCCTGCTCAATCTGCGCAATCCGAGCCGGTCCCGATCTGATCTCCGGTCGCTCAGTGAATCCCGCCCTATCTCCGGATGACGGCAGTATTTCCGCTCGGAGACTCGTTTCCTTTCCGTCGCCGAGATGCAACGGCTTTGTAGGTCAGATGAGCGTTGCGTATTTACGCTGTGATGAGGGATACATTATTAAAAAGAAGGATGGCGGAAAGGAAAGCGGGAACATGGGGAAAAATGAGGAAAATAAATTTAATGAGTTTAATAACTGGTAGGGAGTTGGTGTCGCTGGCTGTGGGTCTTTTCCCGTGCGGTGTCGCTCGGCCACGAAACCAATTTTATGCTCCCTGCAACCCCACTTTCCTGTGACGGCCCGTTCTACAGTGTGCAGATGGAAAACACTGCGATTGCCTCTGAGAAGAACTAAAATAGCTTGTTTATTAATTAGTTGAATAATTGACATGAGCGGATGTTTCGCAGCGCTGATGAACTGCTCTCTAAACTTGTTCTGAGTTATTCCATAAATAAAAGTGTTTGTGCAGCAACTGAACACCAGCAGTATGTCTCCAGTATGTTCAAATATGTATTCCGAATCGTTGTAATTATTCTGATCCAATCCGGCGATGATGTAATAAAGGAATTCGGCAACATTCACCGACCACAGGATGATGAAGCTGCCGGAGATGGTGAGAAGTAAGATCACAGACCTCCTCCTGCTCTCCATCTCCGGGTCACTGCGGTTCTCCGTCTTGCTCTGACCCCTCAGCCCCTTACGGACGCGACTCGTCACTAAAATGTGTCTGACAGTCAGAGCGTTGAACAGTAGTATTAACACGAACGGGAGTAACGGCATTAGAACGATAGAAAAGCATCTAAATCCTACCCACCCGGGATCCGTATAGTAGCCCGGCTTTGTAATACAGTCCCAGGGTATATTGTCGATCACTTTCAAAGGACGATATCGAAAGAAGTAGGGCACATCCTTAAAAAAGAGCAGGACGCCGGTTGTTGTCAGAACCACAGCGGCAGTTTTCCCGGTGCAATATTTTGCTTTCTGATTCTGACAACAGATGGCGACAAACCGATCAAACGTAAAGCTGACGGTGAACCAGACAGAACAGTCGGTGGCTGCCTCTCCCAGGGCGGAGATCACACTGCACACCGGGGTGATGTCCAGGAAAGTCCCGGGGAAGTAATAATAACTGACCCGCCAAAATATGACCGCAAAGATGATGGTTAGTAGATCTGCCGTCGCCATGGCTACCGGTAGCGAGTGGTGCAGCTAGAGATGCCGCACTTTCCCCGGGACAGGAGCTCTGAGCGCCCACGGTGCCGTGCATGCGGCGAGGTGGGGCACTTTCAGAGGGAGTGTCCTAGCACCCGAAAACCTAGAGAGTCCACCGGGAATCAGTGCCCCAGCTAGCTCTGCCCAAATTCCATTCCTACTCCTACACCTGTGCCTGCCCCTGACCCTGTATCTACCCCTGTCCCTATTAATACATCTGTTCCAGTCTCTGCTCCTAGCCCTGTGGTGCAGGCGGGTGATCCTGAGGCTACGTGCAGGGAGGTTCAGGCGAGGG
The DNA here is from genome assembly GCF_030144855.1 of Hypanus sabinus. Lineage (NCBI taxonomy): Eukaryota > Metazoa > Chordata > Chondrichthyes > Myliobatiformes > Dasyatidae > Hypanus > Hypanus sabinus. The sequence goes on from NW_026780091.1 coordinate 24,606, forward strand.
ACGGGGTGCAGCCTGCGCTGGGCAAAAAAGTGAGGAAGAAATCCAAACACATGAAGAAGTCGGCCCCCGAGACCGCAGAGCTCACGCCCATTTGCCCTGAAGTGGTGCGGAAGGAGTGTTGGAAGCGGAGAGTAACGTTCCATCGATGAATCTCGCACCTGTGTGCTCCTCCGACTTGAAGAGGAGAAGGGAATGTTCCCCAAGAGAGCAGGGAATGTAGATACGGGGGTGTCTCGGAAAGAGGTGGAAAGCCGGGTGGATGTTGCTTCTAACCCCGAATCCCCAGATGTGGCCTTCCAATCTGTGTCAAGTATTTGGCTGAGCAACCAAATTCAACATTTCCAATTCTGTTCTTGACACAAAATGTATATTAACATATTGATCAGGACACAAATATATGTATATATTGATTACGACACAGATGTATATTAACCTATTGTAAATTATGTAAACCGTATGTTCCCATATTGATACTGACATGTGTTACCGCTCATCCCCTGTTGTTCTGCTCCTAAGATGTAAAAATTATTTCAATATTGTCACTGACAGAATTGTATAATTTATGTTCGGTGTGTTATCTGAATGTACTTGCCTGTGATGCAGCCATAAGTCAGTGTTTCTCTGTCCCTGTACCTTCCCGTACTTGTGCACTTGACAATAAATTCAAGAGGACCCTAAGAAAACTCAGTGACATTTGATTAGTGATGATCATAAGACCATCAGTCAGAGGAGCAGAATTAGGCCACCCGACCATCAAGTCAGCTCCACCATTCAACATGGCTAATCCTTTCTTTCCCCTCCTCAACCCCAGTCCCCAGCCTTCTCCCCGTAACCGTTGATGCCATGTCCGATGAAGAAACGATCAACCTCTGCCGTAAATAGACCCAACGACCTGTCTTGCACAGCTGCCCGTGGCAAGAAATTCCACAAATTCACCACCCTTTGGCTAAAGACATTTTCCGAATCTCTGTTTTGAAAGGGCTCCCCTGTATCCTGAGTCTGTGCCCTTTTGTGCTGGACTCTCCCTCCATGGGAAACATCCTTTCCACATCTACTCTCTCTAGTCCTTTCAGCATCCGACTGGTGTCAAGTCAAGTCAAGTCAAGTCACTTTTTTTATTGCCATTTCGACCATAACTGCTGGGACAGTAAACAATAAAAACGAGACAACACTTTTCAGGACAATTGTGCAATATGAAACAATACAAAAACTACACTGAACTACGTAAAACAACGCCAAAAAAAAAAAAAAAAAAAAAAACTACACTAGATTGCAGATCTACCCAGGACTGCACAAAACAGTGCAGGGATTACAATAAATAATAAACAAGACAATAGTCACAGTAGAGGGAAGTACGTTGGTGTCAGTTCAGTCAATGAGATCCCCCTCATCCTTCTGAACTTCAGTGAGTACAGACGCAAAGCCATCAAACGTTCATCGTATGATAACCCTTTCATTCCTGGAATCATCTCTGTGACCCTTCTCTGAACGCTTTCCTCGGCACCTCGGTCGGTCAAATGTAAAGAGCCAGTACCCTGTCAAATGCAAGACCCTGAACTGTGTTGATGAGCAGAAGGATATTGATTTATCAGTTCGCAGCTCCATAAATATACCTACAGAAATTGATAAGGCGGCTAAGGAGGCAAATGGCATGGTTGCCTTTGTTATTCGAGGCACTGAATTAAAAAGCCAGGAAGTTAGGTTGCAACTTTATAAAACTCTATAGCAATATGAACAAATAATTCAGAGTCTGTGTATTGTCGCAGTGAACATAGTCTGAGTGGACTGAGTGAGAGTGGTGAACTTCAGGCTTTAGTTTTTTGGGGCTTCAACGAAGAGAGACATCAGTCAGAGAAAGAAAGAAAGAATAAATAAGTAGATAGATAGATAGATAGATAGATAGATAGATGGATAGATAGATAGATAGATAGATAGATAGATAGATAGATAGATAGATAGATAGATAGATAGATAGATGGATAGATGGATGGATGGATAGATAGATAGATAGATAGATAGATAGATAGATAGATAGATAGATAGATAGATAGATAGATAGATAGATAGATAGATAGATAGATAGATAGATAGATAGATGGATAGATGGATGGATGGATAGATAGATAGATAGATAGATAGATAGATAGATAGATAGATAGATAGATAGATAGATAGATAGATAGATAGATAGATAGATAGATAGATAGATAGATAGATAGATAGATAGATAGATAGATAGATAGATAGATAGATAGATAGATAGATAGATAGATAGATAGATAGATAGATAGATAGAATGATAAATAAGTAAATAGAATCTCGAGGTAAGCTACATCTGGTCATTTAGGACAACAGAGAGTCCAGGCAGGATAGTTGAATGCTCCTCTTCACCAACGTCGGGAGGCAGGGAGACCTCCAGTGTTCCTGATTACTACAACGGCCAGAGGTGCATCCGGCTGCAGCTTCTAACAAACCGCGTTACGGAGCTGGAACTGGAGCTGGATTAACTCCGGATAATTCGGGAGGCTGAGGGGAGGCAGACAAATAAAGAGTTAGTTACACCCAAGGTGCAGGACACAGGAAACTGGGTGACCATCAGGAAGAGGAAAGGGGTTAACGAGACAGTGCAGAGTATCCCTGTGGCCAGACCCCCTCACCACTTTGGACACTGTTGTGGGGCAGTGACCTATCAGAAAAGTCACAGTGGCCGGGTCTCTGGCACTGAGTCCGGCTCTCTGACATCTTATCTGTTCTGCAGATTCCTGCATATCAACCGCTGATGACACTCGTCAAACGAGTTCAGAGGGAGATACAGACATGACCAGACGGAGGAACCTCAGCATTTCGGGACTGTTTTGAAAACACGGTCTGGATCATGTTCTGAGACGCGGCTGCCGACAGCGGACAGATCAACATCGACGAATATCTGAGAACTCCGAAGGGCATTGATGACGTTACCGTTATTAACACGATCTACGGGAGGACAAATCATGGCTGACGGCTGGCAATTGAAGTCGAAACACGTTTGAGAGATCGGGATTCTGCCGTCATATCGGGGGGAATAAGGCGGCTCTCAGGACTTTTCTGCTCAGTTTGATACACGGAACGACGTTCCGGGGACGAATGCCCCCCCCCCCCCACTTACAACCAAGCAACAGACACTTCTTCTCGCCTGTTGATATGAACTGGGGTGAAGAGCTGTGGCGGCGGCAGGGGTGGGAGAGGGAATGGTGAATGGGTGTCAGGATCAGATCAACCACTCCTTACTGAATAGCTGCTGCTGCGTGTTTATATATATTTTTATTCATATGTTCCCATGAAATATTTCGATTGGTATCGTTCGGCACAGACAAGGTGGGAAAAAGGGCATTTTCCTGTGTGTACTCTTCCATGTTCAGTGGTACTGACGAATTCAGTTTAGTATTTGAATTCCCCTTTGTTTATAATGAAGTTTTAAATAGTCCAGCAGAAAAATCAATCATGTTACATTCATGGAAAATGTATTGAAATTCGCATATGGGGTAAAATATTATCTCAAGTCAGGCGTGGGAATTCAGACTCCTGAATTGGTGGTGGAGACGCGCTCGCTGAATCGGGAGAGTCTAAGACCAGAGGACGCAGCCTCGGAATAGAGTGGCGTCATTTCAGAGCGGAGATCAGGAGTGAAGTCTTCGGGTGGAGAGTGGTGGATCTGGGGAATTCGTTGACTCATGCAGTTGTGGAGTCCGTCTTTATGTGTACGTGTTTACGGCTGATAGATTCCTGACTGATCAACGCATTAAGGGCTATAAAGAGAAGGCAGGGGAATGGGGCCGACAGAAAAACTGCATCTTCAACGATGAAATGGCGAAGCCATCCCGTTGGACCAACGGGGCTAATTCTGCTCCTAGATCTTATAGGAGAATGTTCCTGAATCGACTGGATGTAGGAGAAACATAGACAGGAACGCGATTGTTGTGGCAGCAGGTTAATAAACACTATAATTTAGAATAAGAACTATAGATTATTGCAAAAAATATTCTAATTTCCTGACCGGGAATCGAACCCGGGTCCCAGCGGTGAGACCGCCGAATCCTAACCACTACACCATCAGGGAAGCTACGGAAGCACTGTACACTCCGAAATATATCTAAGGAATAAGCAAATATAGAATAAAATATAATAATAATAATAATAATAATAATAATAATAATAATAATAATAATAATAATAATAATAATAATAATAATAATAATAATAATAATAATAATAATAATAATAATAATAATAATAATAATAATAATAATAATGTGATAAATATTATGTTTTTAAGCTGTACCGTCATTGGGAGTTTGTCAATCGGCTGTGGAATCCATTCAGTGATAGATTGAGCGATGTTTCCACTCATGTTTAGTTTACTAATGGTTGAGAGGGTATCAGTGTTCGTGCCCTGATCGTGGACAACATAATCTTTTTGTTCCCTCACCACCATCACCCACCGCCAACTGATAGCAGCAGCGAGAAGAGAGCACGGTCTGGATGGTGGGGACCGAAATGATTGACGCTGTTTCCTGCATCAGCGCTCCGGGTTGGTGTACTGGTACAGGGGTCAGCAACCTTTACCACTGAAAGAGCCACTTGGACCCGTTTCCCACAGAAAAGAAAACACTGGGAGCCGCAAAACCCGTTTGACATTTAAAATGAAATAACACTGCATACAACGTTTTTTTTTTTGCCTTTATGCTATGTATAAACAAACCATAATGTGTTGCATTTATGAAATTGATGAACTCCTGCAGAGAAAACGAAATTACATTTCTGCATGCAACAAAAACATTTTGAACTCCGAAAAAAAGACGTTGGGTTGAAAGTTACTTTTAAGTAAAATACTCAATGTCTATTTGAGTCCTTCTTGTATTTATGAAAAACGCCGAACTTAAATTTTCCGCCAGCAGCAAACCAAAAATAACATCAGCCAGCTGTCAGCCTGAAAAATAAAAGGACTATTTCACTGAACAATGAAAAAATATGAATATACATAAAATAATAGGCAATTAAAATATTTATCATACTTGGTTAATGGGATTTCTGCTCCTGGACCTCAGCGCACAGCGTCTGCACATCAGGGCTGTATGACGTCACCTTCATCTTTACACAGGATCGCAAGCTGTCATCTGTGAGGCGTGCGCGATGTTTGTTTTTAATAAAGTTCATGTTGGACAACACCTGCTCACTTACATATGTGGATCCAAAGATCGACAGGACTCAAAGCGCATACTTTTTAATGTTTACATAAATGTCGGGCATAGCATTCCATGTTTCAAACACAAGTTTGTCCGGTTTTAGAAGGTTTTCAATATCACTCCCATTTGTGTTTCTGAGCAAGAACGGCCTTCTGACGGGCAACATCTTCAAGGTCTGCTGTCAAGCGTCTAAACTTGGACACCCATATGTCTTTGTCGGCTATGTCGGCCAGTTCCATCTCAAGATCAGGTTGACTCACACCTGCCAATGCAGTCGTATTCAGTAGGGATGGATCGATGCTTAGGGGAGTGACCGGGAAGGATAATGTGTTTTTTTCCTCTCTGAACTCACAGAAGCGTTTCCCAAACGATGTTTGCATTGCGATGATTGCAGAATGTAAATACTCCGAAATTATCATGTCGTGAACTTGTTTGAACTCTCTCAAATTGGAGAAGTGAGACAAAGTGCCTTTCTGTAAATCTCTGGCAAGCAACGTCAACTTGGGCTCGAATGCCAAAACATCCTCCAACATGTGCAGGGCTGTGCGTCCTTTCCCCTGAAGAGCTGTGTTCAGCGAGTTCAGGTGCGCTGTCATGTCTACCATGAAGTGTAGCTTTTCCAGCCACTCTGGCTGTTCCAGCTCAGGAAAGGTGAGCCCTTTGCTGCCCAGGAAAGTTTTCACTTCTTCCAGACACGCGACAAAGCGTTTCAGCACCTTCCGTCTGGACAGCCAGCGATAAAAACACGTTGTAGCGGTGTCAGTAAACTGCAGTCAAAGATAGCTTTATTCGAACTAAACAGCCTTGCTTTTAAGCCTCCCTCAACCCAGCCCCCATTGACGCAGATGCTGCAAAAGACGCGTACTCACAAACCCCCGTAGGCTATCTCCCTTAGCCGGAATGCTGGCTAATTGTGAGCCGTTTCGGATGTGCCAGCCACACTTAGATTGTACAAGATCACCATAATCTTCAAATTTAGAATTACATTTCAAAAGCTAACAAACTAACATAAAATACATTTTAATTAAATACAATTATTTCCCAAAGCCACAGGGAGCCGCAGCACAGAGGTGAAAGAGCCACAAATGGCTCGGGAGCCGCAGGTTGCCGACCCCCGTACTGGTAGTTGTGATGAAATAGGCCGTAAACGCTACTGTATGTACGCTTTTGCTTTCAAAGGTATTGATGATCTATACCTGGCCGTAAGTCAACTATAAATATACTCGCCACCGCACCTCCATGGAAGGCTGTCAAACAATGAGATGAAATGCCTGAACTTCGTAAACATCTGAGAGAGCAGAGGAGCTGCCGTGCCTTCTTTTTAATGACACGTACGTGCTAGACCAGAGCAGATCTTTTGATAGGGTAACTCCACAGAATTCAAAGTTACTGACACTCTCGCCCTCTGATACCCTAATGAGGAGTAGTTCACGGACCTCCGGTGTCTCCTTTCAGTAGTTAATGATCTGCTCTTTACTTTGGCGACGGTGAATAGGCGGTTTCTGTCGTGCCGCGATTCAGGCAGACTTTCAATCTCCCTGCTATATACCGATTCACCCTAACTTTTCATACGAGAAACAACAGAGGTACCGTCAGCTAACTCAAATGTGGCATCGGGGTTGTACATAGCCTCCCTCACAGTTATACAGCGAGAAGTGCAGGGGCTGAGCCTACTGGTGCTGATGGTGATTTTGGAGGGGATGATATCACCAATGAGAACTGTCTGACTTACAGCAGTGGGGAAATCGAGGATCTATTGCACAAGGTGTTATTGACGCATAAATATGATTATCGATTAGTTCTGTGGGAATGACAGTGCTCAATCCAGAGTTCTAGTCAATGACGTGCATCACGATGTATCGACCTTCACTCTCTACTTGTCCCCGGGACGAGTAAATAGTCAATAAATTGGCATCTGTCTTTGACCTAGAGACGCCAGACAAACTGCAGCGGACCCAAGTCGCACCTCGGCCTAGTGCCGATACATTTCGTCCCCAACCACTCAAAACACTTAATCAAAGTGGAGGTTGGTGCTTCCGGACGATAGTCTTTGAGGCAGGTTACCACAAACCTCTTGGGCGCCAGTATGGTCGAAGACCTCCTGACACTGTGAGCAGCTCAGTCCGCCGCGGCGAGCGGTTAACGGTACAAGTGAAATCTCCAGCCATGTAATTCGCACAGCTGATCAGACAGCTGCCACGAATCTGGCGCTCAGCAGGTTGAAGATCTCTTGTTCATCCAGTTCTGCCGGTCGGGAAACCGTCCGGACTCTGAATGAATCAGTGGGGAACACGAGTGATCATTATTCGTGTCTTTATAAAGACTGCAACATCTGCTCTGGCGGTGTGTAACATGTGGTTTGGATCACAGAGGAGAACCGTCTCGGTAAGTTGCCCCGACAGAACTTAATCATTGGATGTTCCAGCTTGGGAGAACAAGCGTGCAGCAAGAAAACTATGTACGGAGAGCATGAAGAGTCAATCATGAATCAACACTCCCCTACCACCGCCACCACAATAACTTATCACCCTCTCCGAACGGTGGATTGAGGAGCCTTCAGCTGCTCCACCGAAGTGAGCCGTGTCTCCATGAGACAACACTCCCCTACCACCGTCACAATAACTTATTACCCTCTCCGAACGGTGGATTGAGAAGCCTTCAGCTGCTCCACCGAAGTGAGCCGTGTCTCCATGAGACAACACTCCCCTACCACCGTCACAATAACTTATTACCCTCTCTGAACGGTGGATTGAGGAGCCTTCAGCTGCTCCACCGAAGTGAGCCGTGTCTCCATGAGACAACACTCCCCTACCACCGCCACCACAATAACTTATTACCCTCTCCGAACGGTGGATTGAGAAGCCTTCAGACTGTTCCACCGAAGTGAGCCGTGTCTCTATGAAACACTGAAGTCACCAGTCCCCCATTTCCCTCCGAAACAGCAATGTTGAAGTTACGTCATGTGTTTTGCTTTCTAGTAACTGGCCTTTTGTGGTAATCGTGCCGGGTAGAGGTGGCTCCATGTCCCATCGTTTTAGTCTGGCATGAAGTCTTCCGAACCGACCTCTTTTCCGGTAATGGTAATGGCTGAACTTCGCTGATCGCTGAAAGGTGTCGCAGCTGCATTCCCGAGAGTCAAGTCCACCTGGTCCTTCAGCAGCTCGTTAAACTGCCGATTAATTTAGACAGATCAACAGTACGTTTCCTAAAGGGAAATTACGGGCTTCAGATTGATGCGAATGTGGTACAGAAGAAGCACATCGAGACATTTTGCGAGCTGTCGGCGGTAAGTCGTCTGTATCGACAGTGCCATTGTGGATCTTTGAATTTATACACGAACTCAAAGCTCCCTGAAGCCTCATCGATGATGAAGGCATCCCGCACTTACCTGAGCCTACAAACTGCATCACATCGCACAGCATGGTTAAACACGATCTGTCTTTGATCTGTACAGCTAATGGAATAACGATGCATAAATTGCAGGCCATTGAGTCTACCAGCGCTGGCGGAAATCTCTGCAGATCTGCTCTCGTCTCTGCCGCTGCTGCAGACAGCGGCTGCTCAGCAGGGAAGTGTTGTGTTGACGGGGACTGGCTCTCTGCAGATCTGTTCTCGTCTCTGCCGCTGCTGGAGACAGCGGCTGCTCAGCAGGGAAGTGTTGTGTTGCATCCCTCGAAGCGTGCACAGCATTTCCTTGAGAGATTCGGTAGGGAGGCCGACCTGTAAGACTTTGTGTTGATGTGGTTTTGTTCTCTGCAGAGTTCTTCTCATCGCTCTCACTGCTGCAGACCCTCATGATATAAAACACCTCGTTAATCCACCCCTCAGCGTCCTGTGCAGCAGGGAGACATCTGTCAGTTTACGCAACATCGCCTTATAACTCAAACCGGGTGTTCCAGGTAGCATTCTTATGAAACGTTTCCTTACAGGTGAGCAGCCGCTGTCGGTAGCAATGTTACCGAACATGAGAAGGACTCCGCAGAGAGCAAACTCACATGAACATGAAGTCTAACAGATTGGCTGAGAAGAATTGAAAGACTGAGAAGCCCCAGTGAATTGTTTATGAAAGTGTTTTCAGAAATACTGCAAAGACTAGACACATACTATTATAGGTTGCGTACAACGAAGACGAGGCATTACGTTTTCCCCGAGGGTGGAGTACTCCGGTTAATCCCCACGCGGAATTGAGACAACCATTCTGCAGGGAGTGAGAAACAGAATGGAACCGAATCCGCCAGTTTGGCAAAACGACCGTGACAGGACTCGAACCTGCCATCTTCTGATGACTTCCAATCCAGCTCCGAAGTCAGACACCTTATCCATTAGGCCAAACGGTCCTATTGTAGGAGAAATGTCAGGGGAAAAATGGGGACCATGCTGACTGCTGCAAGTTGTTTCCACGTGTAGAGTGATTTCCCGACCGAGCTAAAAGTACAGGCACACAGTGTTCTCATCCCAGGTGAGCATTCAGCCATTGTTTTCAATATCTCTGCATTCATTCTTGCTTTGGGCTCTTCATTTAAATTCAATTATCTCTTTCTGTCACACAGAAAGGATTTCTCAAAGCCACACGTCACTGACTTTAGTGACGGCGTTATATTCTGGGGTTGCAATCCCAAATAGGATTGAATAAGCAGGGCCAGGAGTGAGTGGACTATCAGGGTCGATGCCGTTCATTTGACAATGCCTGGGGAGCGGTTGTCAATGGTAACCAGCACAAAGAGTCTACCAGCCAGAAGGGGAACGGAAGAGGGAGGGAGAGAACGGAGAGAGATGAAGAGATACAGGGGTGGTGGGAGAGAGAGAGAGAGAGAGAGAGAGAGGAGAGAGAGAGAGAGAGAGAGAGAGAGAGAGAGAGAGAGAGAGAGAGAGAGAGAGAGAGAGAGAGAGAGAGAGAGACAGAGAGAGAGAGAGAGAGAGAGAGAGAGAGAGAGAGCGACAGACAGTCAGAGAGGCAGACAGGCAGACAGAGAGAAATTCTTACAATTTCGTTAGGGAAACGAAATCGCAGGTTCGCACTCTGGGGTTTACATAAGTTCCCGTTTGAGTTGATCTGTCGGTCTGTCATTCTCCAGCTATCCCTTCCCATTGATGTATCTCCCTCTCTGAGTATGTGGATGTGTCTGAAAGCTACTGCCTGGTCTCTACAAGCAAGGCGATAGTCCGCCACATTAAAGCAGCAACCCCATTGCCTGATGTTCGATGGTACGTTGAGAGAGTGGAGAGTGGAAAGTGCGTTCGGATAGAATCAACTTCGACGAGGAGTAGGTGTTGTAACGTCGAGCCGGATGATGTCTCGTCGGCAGGTAGAGATGAAAACGTCCGGGGAGGCACAGAATTAGATCGGGTTGTCCAAGAATTGGAGAGGGTTTCGAGACGGGAGAAGTGATTATCAGTGCGGGGTTGAAAATTCGTTCATAAAAGGTAGGGTCGGAAACGGAGTTCAATGTGAAGTGCATATCACCTTCCAAGCAACAGCTCGTCCCGAAAGTTTGAGAAGCTTCAACGCGTTGTTTAAGTAAGTATTAGTAGAAATACATCGCAGACGCGACACGTAACATAATTTACATATAATGAAGAAGTGATATTTCGCTCGGTTTCCCAGCAGGGCGGAGTAATCCGGTTAATCCCCGAGCGTGCAGTCACATGAGGCAACTGTGCTGCAGAGAGTGGGTAACAGAATGGCACCAAAACCGTCAGGTTGGTAAACCGACCGTGATTAGACTCGAACCTGCAATCTTCTGATCACTTCGAATTAAGCACCGAAGTCGGACGCCTTATCCATTCGGCCACACGATCGTCTTCTGCAAGAAATGCGAAGAGAAAAAATGCGAAACGTGCGAATTGCTGTCAGGCATTTCCGCGAGATGACTCATCCGCTGACCGATCTAAACGTAATTTTAAAACGCAGTGTTTTCATCCCAGATGCACATTCGACTACTGTTTTTAATATCAATAAATTTTGCAACTTTGTTTAAATGTAATATTCTATTTCGCTATTTCTCTTACAGACAAAAAAAAAACACATCTGTAAAGATGCACGCCACTGACTTTTGAGGCGGCTTTATATTCTGGGATTGGAATCAGCAAGAATGGTCCAATAAATACAATTCGTCATTGATAGAGATGCGTGCTCTCTTTTTCTAAATGTCAGCCGTCACTTGCAGACGCCAGAACCGACCAGCCTGCGCTTGTCTCGGTGAAGGTTTGGACATTGGGATCTGCTGTCTCAGGCAGTGCTCTGTGCGCTTCAGTGTTTCTCTAGTTTAGTGGCTATCGGCCTGCGCTTGTGTCGGTGAAGGTTAGGACATTGGGATCTGCTGCCTCAGGCAGTGCTCGGTGCGCTTCAGTGTTTCTCTAGTTTAGTGGCTATCGGCCTGCGCTTGTGTCGGTGAAGGTCAGGACATCGGGATCTGCTGCCTCAGGCAGTGCTCGGTGCGCTTCAGTGTTTCTCTAGTTTAGTGGCTATCGGCCTGCGCTTGTGTCGGTGAAGGTCAGGACATTGGGATCTGCTGCCTCAGGCAGTGCTCGATGCGCTTCAGAGTTTCTCTAGTTTAGTGGCTATCGGCCTGCGCTTGTGTCGGTGAAGGTCAGGACATTGGGATCTGCTGCCTCAGACAGTGCTCTGTGCGCTTCAGTGTTTCTCTGGTTTAGTGGCTATCGGCCTGCGCTTGTGTCGGTGAAGGTCAGGACATCGGGATCTGCTGCCTCAGACAGTGCTCGATGCGCTTCAGTGTTTCTCTAGTTTAGTGGCTATCGGCCTGCGCTTGTGTCGGTGAAGGTCAGGACATCGGGATCTGCTGCCTCAGGCAGTGCTCGGTGCGCTTCAGTGTTTCTCTAGTTTAGTGGCTACCGGCCTGCGCTTGTGTCGGTGAAGGTCAGGACATCGGGATCTGCTGCCTCAGGCAGTGCTCGGTGCGCTTCAGTGTTTCTCTAGTTTAGTGGCTATCGGCCTGCGCTTGTGTCGGTGAAGGTTAGGACATTGGGATCTGCTGCCTCAGGCAGTGCTCGATGCGCTTCAGTGTTTCTCTAGTTTAGTGGCTATCGGCCTGCGCTTGTGTCGGTGAAGGTCAGGACATTGGGATCTGCTGCCTCAGACAGTGCTCGGTGCGCTTCAGTGTTTCTCTAGTTTAGTGGCTATCGGCCTGCGCTTGTGTCGGTGAAGGTTAGGACATTGGGATCTGCAGCCTCAGGCAGTGCTCGGTGCTCTTCAGTGTTTCTCTAGTTTAGTGGCTATCGGCCTGCGCTTGTGTCGGTGAAGGTTAGGACATTGGGATCTGCAGCCTCAGGCAGTGCTCGGTGCTCTTCAGTGTTTCTCTAGTTTAGTGGCTATCGGCCTGCGCTTGTGTCGGTGAAGGTCAGGACATTGGGATCTGCTGCCTCAGACAGTGCTCGGTGCGCTTCAGTGTTTCTCTAGTTTAGTGGCTATCGGCCTGCGCTTGTGTCGGTGAAGGTTAGGACATCGGGATCTGCTGCCTCAGACAGTGCCCTGTGCGCTTCAGTGTTTCTCTAGTTTAGTGGCTATCGGCCTGCGCTTGTGTCGGTGAAGGTTAGGACATTGGGATCTGCTGCCTCAGACAGTGCTCGGTGCGCTTCAGTGTTTCTCTGGTTTAGTGGCTATCGGCCTGCGCTTGTGTCGGTGAAGGTCAGGACATTGGGATCTGCTGCCTCAGGCAGTGCTCGGTGTGCTTCAGTGTTTCTCTAGTTTAGTGGCTATCGGCCTGCGCTTGTGTCGGTGAAGGTTAGGACATTGGGATCTGCTGCCTCAGGCAGTGCTCGGTGTGCTTCAGTGTTTCTCTAGTTTAGTGGCTATCGGCCTGCGCTTGTGTCGGTGAAGGTCAGGACATTGGGATCTGCTGCCTCAGGCAGTGCTCGGTGCGCTTCAGTGTTTCTCTAGTTTAGTGGCTATCGGCCTGCGCTTGTGTCGGTGAAGGTCAGGACATTGGGATCTGCTGTCTCAGGCAGTGCTCGGTGCGCTTCAGTGTTTCTCTAGTTTAGTGGCTATCGGCCTGCGCTTGTGTCGGTGAAGGTCAGGACATTGGGATCTGCTGCCTCAGACAGTGCTCGGTGCGCTTCAGTGTTTCTCTAGTTTAGTAGCTATCGGATTCTTACAATTGCCAATACACGAAAAGCCGTTGTTTTGAAGCCGGATGAGAATTAACTATAATATCCGTTTTCTTGAAGTCAGACAACATGATAAGCAAGCCACTAGACGCATATTTACTTCGATACAGTGCTATCTCACTCTACAGCTCGAAACACACTGTTTCTCAGAGTTACAGAGCACTGAATCGATCAAACTGGAATAGCACGGCGGTAGCGGCTGAAATGCCAGTAATAGATAGTTCTGTTTTTGCTGTGGTTAGCACCTATCTCCATAAGCCTTCCTTCCCCATTTCCATGAATTCCGATAAGCATCACAGGCAAACTAAAGAGAGGTGGAATCTGGAGACAAATGTGTGGAACATAAGCGGGGTTTTCACGTGCTGTGATGAAATTCAGATCTGTGGAACACAAGAGAGGGAAGAGCAGACGAGGTGGCCGAGAGGTTAAGGCGATGGACTGCTAATCCATTGTGCCACCCACGCGTGGGTTCGAATCCCACCCTCGTCGCGACCTCTTCCTCTGAGGAGCCATCGGTTGGAAAACATCCAGATCTGCAACGTTTACCAGACAGTTTGTTTTGTGAGTCATGATAAATAATGTTCACAATTAGAACTTGTCTCCAAATTTGCCCATAAAACGATAACATTGAGAGAGGAATTAGACCGTTGAGACCATCGGGAATGGCTGATACATTATCCCTCTCAACCCCAATCTCTTGCCTTCTCCTCGTCACATTGACCCCCTTATTGATTATGACACTGTCAATCACCTCTTTTAATACATCGATTGACGGCCTCCATGGCTATCCGTGGCAATAAATTCCACAAATTCCTAGCCATTTGGCTACAGAAGTCCTTCCTTATCTCTGTTCTAAATGGGCGTCCTTATATTCCGGAGTTGCTTCCTCTCTTCCTATACTTCTCCACGACCAGTAGCATCCTCTCTAGGTCCACTATACCTAGGCCTTTCAATAATCGATAGGTTTCAATTGGATCAACGCGTCATTCGTCGAAACTACAGCGAGTACAAACTCATTAAACGCTCTTCATATTTCACCTTGTAATTCCCGGGATGATTCTCGCGAATGTCCTCTGGACCGCTTCCAATGCCAACAAATCCGCTTTTGCATCAGGGAGCCAAACTGTTCACTATTTTCCAACTACGGTCTGACCAATGCCGTATAAAGATTCAGCATTACATCCTTCCTTTCATTTTCCAGTTCTCTCGATATGTAAACCATCACTGCATTTCCCTTCGTTAATCCTGAGTCAAACTGCAAGTTAATCTTTCAGGAAGCCTGTACTAGCCTTTATAGCTACTGCCTAAGCACACGACCAAATTCGTCTGCCGGGTCCTGCTCCTCAACACTAACACTAATATCAATCTATATTTAACGGTTTGCCAATTTGCCACAAAACTATCAAACCCCTTATTGAGAGTATTGACATATAACATGAAAATAAATGGGTCAAACACCAACTAATCACCGGCAGCCTACAAGAAAAACGCCCCCTTTATTCCCACTCGCTGCCTCCAGCCATCCAGCCAATCTTCGATCTATGCTAGTATATTTCCCGTAATACCACCGTCTTTCCTCCTGTTAAGCAACCTCAAGATTGGCACCTTGTCAAATTCTTTCTGATTTTCCAGGCAAGCAATATCCGCTGACCCTTCTTCATTTATCCTGTCTGTTATTTCCTCAAAGTATTCCAACAGATGTGTCAGCCTAGTCCCCACGTCGTAGTTCCGTTCGGCGGAGTTTAGGCGGCGAGAGAAGGAGGCGCAGGGATGGAGCTCTTGGTCTGGGCTGGAGCGTTGGAAGAGGACCGCTCCCACCCCAGAGTCGGAGGCGTCGACTTCCACAATGAATTGACCAGACGGGTCAGGTTGGGCCAGGATGGGAGCGGAAGTGAAATCATCTTCAGCTCCGAGAAGGCCGAGTCTGCTTCGGGGGTCCAGTGAAAAGGGTCTCAGGAGAGGTGAGTCGAGTAAGGGGCGCTGCCACCCGGCTGTAATCCCTGATGAAGCGACGGTAGAAATTTGCGAACCTCAGAAATCGCTGGAGTTGTTTAAGCGTCGTGGGGTTTGGCCACTCCATGCCCGTTCCGTCAGCTTGCTGGAGTACATCATTGAGAGCGGCCCAGTGAGGGCGGATCTCGAAACTTGCACTTCTCTGCCTTAACGAATAGCTGGTTTTCCAAAAGCCTCTGAAAAACCTGACGGACATGGTGCGTGTGTTCCTGGAGATAACGGGAGAAGATTGAGATGTCGTCCAAATAAAAGAAAACGAAACTATTAATAAATTACGTAAGGACATAGTTTATCAGGGCTCGGAAGACAGCGGGGGCATTGATGAGGCCGAATGTAGTGACCAGATGGTCGAAATTACCAAGAGGGGTATTACAAGCTGTTTTCCCACTCACCTCCCTCCCTTATCCTGACCAGGTGATAGACACTCCGCAGGTCCAACTTAGAGAAAGTTGTGGCTACGTGAAGGGGCTCGAAAGCAGAGTTGATGAGGGGCAGTGGACAATTATTCTTTATGGTGATGTTGTTCAGGCCACGGTAGACAATGCAGGGGCGCAGTGAGCTGTCCTTCTTCCCCACAAAGAAGAATCCTGCGCCTACAGGGGAAGATGAGGGTCGGATAATGCCTGCCGTGAAAGAGTCATTTAGGTAAGCCTCCAATGCTTCCCTTTCTGGTCGGGCAGGTTATACAGCCGACAGGCGGGTAGAGGGGCGCCGGGAAAAAGGTTCCACACTGTAAATTGTCCAGAGTGTCCCATAACTAACATGACTAAGTATGTTTCATCAAACTACTTTGCGCGTTCCTAAAAGGAGCCAACGGATGTGATCACAGAGAGGGAGAGAGAGGGTGAAGATCGCGAAAACCGGTTCAGGAAAGCGAGATCAAGGATACGGTGTGGGAAGGAGAGTATTTAAGCAGTCGAGGTGAGAGAGGTCAGCGAGATGACACGGGTTGCTTGTTTCTGAAGGACTTTAGAATGGAAGCGCTGTACTCCCAGAATTCCCTGCAGGAAGGAAAGTCCTCTAATCGCTCAGTGCATGTATGGACTGTATTCTCTGACTCACACTTTCCGTCCTCATCCAATTATCTCTCTCTCAACCCATAGTGTCTATTTCCCTCCCAGGTATTTTAATTTCGCGTCCCTCTGTATCCATCAGCCTCCCCAATTCTTCCCCCCCCCCCCCCCGCCGGCCAATTTCTCTCCTATCATGTTTCACGCCTATCTTACGCCGCCCTCCGCTGTCTCGGGCTCTCCCCGAGCGAGTTCTGTTCCAATCTTCCTCCTCACAATGATCTTTGCACACCACAAATATCTGTTCTCCCTTCAGATCTCTCGACTTCCCCGGCCTCCCTCCCCCCGGTCTTTCTCTAAGCCCTCGGTCTCTCCTTCTACCCCGCCGCACCCGGTCTCGCTCAGTTTCTCTCGCCTTTTGCCGTTTCTCCTCTCCTAAAATCTCGTCCGCGTCTCTCTCCCTCCCGACCCTCTCAGACTCTCGCCGCCGTCTCTTTACATTCCCCGGTCTCTTTCTCCTCAGTGAGGAAGACTAACGGAGCATTAAGCGGGCTCTGGACCAACTTGAACAACGGTCTGAAAAACGGCGGGTTGGATTCAACACATACACAAGTGTTAGATTTTGCACTTTGTGAGGACAAGCTAGGCTTGATCTGACACAATGAGAAACAGGGCACTGAGGAGTACGATAGAACAAACCAATCTGGGAATGCATCTCCATATTCAATGAAAGTTATGGCGCAGTTAGACAGCGTCGCAAAAAAAAAGCTTTTCTTACATTGGCCCTCATTGACGATAGTACTGAGTTCAGGAGTTGGGGTGTTATGTCGATGCTGTTTAAAAAATTGTTGAGGCCTAATTAGATCTAATTTTTGCTCAACTACCAACAGGGCAGATATAAATATGTTTGAACGAATAAAGTACAAAGTTACCCGGCTATTGCCGGGACTGGATGTTTTGAATTAGAAGGAACAATTACGTATGTTACGTATGTTCCGAGTGGGCAGAAGACTGAGGGGAGATTTGAAAGAGGAAGACAACATTATGAGGCGTATAGAGAGTGTAAATGCAAGCCGGCTTTCTCCACCGATGTTGGGCGAGAATGCAACTGGAGATCATGGGTGAAGGGTGAAATGTGAAATGTTTAGGGAATATAGGAGGGGAAACTTCTTCACCCAGATGGATTCCAGAGTGTAGACAGTGCTGCCTACGCAAGTGTATTGAGATTCCGATGTGAACGTTTAAGAGATGATTGGATAAGTACTGGGATATGGATGGCCACGGTCCGGGTGAGATCGATGGGAGTAGGCAGTTTAAATAAATCCTCATTGACTGGACGGGCTGAAGTCCCTATTTCTGTGCGTTGGTTCCCTCTGGCTATCTCGCTGGATATCTGGGTTAGAATTTTAATGTCTCACTGCACAGACCAATCTAGAAAGTCGTTGATACTGTTCGATCCCTCTGTCCTTGCGCAAACTGAAGCATGGAGACTGAGTTAATGGATGTTTACAGCATGAGAAGATGGAAGATTTGGAAGTTGTTTAATCTGTATTCTCCAATTGCCTGCGATGGGTTTGAAGGAAGACAAGTGTGAGCCCGGATATTTGCTTTGCCTTCGCTGCGTTTTCAGTTTGTGTAGTTTTGCGTGTTTCATTTATTATTGATCTCAGAGGGAGACACGGATTCCACACCGGCCATGTGGATTCAGGGTTAAAAGGATTGAAATATGAGCGTATCTACACCCGATACGATAAAACCACGATACAGAGGTAAATTGGCATTAAGATAACTTGGTGTGTACTTGAACTGTGAATTTGGAATTGGCATTTTGGAAGGCTAGTTATTTTAATCTGCAGAAAAACCTGCTGCTGTACACTTTGAAAAGCTGTTTTTAAGTTGTAGGGCTCCGTTGGAAATGATTGCTTTGAAGTCATTGTAGCATCTGCCCTGTAATATGTTAATGACAGGTCAGTTTAGATAACATGGTGGTGCAGTCAATAGCTGAGCGATCTGCTTACGTTTTCAGCCCTATTTCCATAAATTAGCACCTTTATTGTAATATGTAAATGACGGGGTAGTTAAGATAACGTTCCGGTGCAGTCAACAGCTGAGCGATCTGCGTACGTTATCAGCCCTATTTCCATAAATTAGCATCTTTACTGTAATAAGTAAATGACGGGATAGTTAAGATAACGTGCCGGTGCAGTCAATAGTTCAGCGATTTGCTTACATCGTCACCCCTAATTCCATTAACATTCCAGCTGTTGCTGGGTGGTCAGACTAAATCGGTTATTTCCCTCAGCACTGTTTCTCGGTACACTGTAACTGCAGAGTCCAAAATAGAGTTGTAACTTGCACCACAATTTCGACGCTCTGTGCGGAACACGGTTGTCCGCTGTCTTCCAGCAAGAATTCACCCTATCTACTACATGATCTACCTTCTGTTAGGAAGCCAAATCTGAATCAACGAAACCAGGTTTCCTTCGATACCATGCGTCTGACTGTCTGAATGAGTCTAGTATGGGGAACTGATCAAACGTCTGACCAGAATTAAAGCACCCACATCGACTGTCCTGGTTCATCTGTTGGTTTTATTTTCACATTTGTTTTCATATAATTCAATCTGGCTCATAAAAGACAACATGCCATGTTCTCTCTCCGTAGCCGGACAACGTTTCTCCAAATATTCATAATTTCCTTCTTCAATAATCGTCTCCGGTAATTTACCCACTACTGATGTAAGGCTCCATCTGTAATTCCAAGAAGTATCCCTATTATCTTTCGTCAACAAATGAATAATAGTTTACACCCCCCGCCCCCACCCAAGTCATCCAGTTCTACTTCCGTGGCCAGCGATGAGACAAAGATCCAGTCCAAAAGCTCACTAATAACATCTCTCGCTTTACCAAATTACGTGGACTATATCCCTTCTGGCACTGGGGAATCATCCATCATAATGTTTTCGAAGTTTCCCCCGAATCCTCTTTCTGAGCGTCTGCCGTTTTACGCTGTGTTCACATTCATCAATGTATTCAGTGAGGAGCTTCACTGCCTTTTTGGATACAAGTTTTCCTCTGAACTGCCCAGACTGTGTCCAGTCTCCGCCCGTTCTTCACAGTGCAATTCGCCAGGAGCTTCTCAAGTCCCCTTCTACCTCTTCTAACTCCATTGTTAAATTCTTTTCTTTCTACACTCTGACCCGCGATAGCCTTACCTAATTCTTTCTTCCTAATTTTTAAGAATCGTTATTTCTCCCTCTTGAGGAGTTGTTCCAACTTTCTTGTCACCCAGAGTTACTTTACGCTATCATCCTTTCCCTGCTTCACGGAGACAAGCCTATACTGAACCCTATGTCAATGCTCCCTATCCAATCCCCTCATATTTGTTGCGCATTTCACTGAGTACATCTTTCCCCAATTTACCTTCCCAAGTTCCTGCCAGCTAGCACCATAATTCCATAATTCGCGGATCTCCACTTAAATAGATCCCATGCTCCCTGGTCAAGGTAAATGGAGGGTAGTTGTGCCCTGTTGTTCTGTAATGCTGAGCCGCGGAAAGATCTGTCACCTGATACGTTTCCTTTTCTAATATTAGATCCGGCTTGGACTGTTCGCTAGTCCACCTATCTTCTTATAGTGACATTAATCCTTCCTGGACACAACTGAGAAATTATGCTATACCGAAACTTTTTACCTTGGGGAGTTGCCAAATAATATTGTGGAAGTTTCAGTTCGCCATGTCAATAACATGGTAAATGTCCATGTCCCGCGTCCCGATCGGTTCCTCAGGTTTTAGGCGGCTGCATGGAATAATCCAAATGAGGTGATCACATATCTCTGTTTGTCTCACTGTTGCCCTCCGTATCTGCAGCTGCGATAATATCCCTGGTTTCCCATCGCACTCACTTTCCAGTTTGTTACGCGAAACTGTCCATCTTGAAACATCTAATCCCCGGAAATTTCTGCACCCATCCCTGTCCTTGTGACAGTCGAGTGATGTGATAGTTTGGAACATATTTCAACCAAAGTGACAATCACGCCAGAAGCATTGAGAGTTTGTATTGCTACCTACCTGAACTGTATGAAGTCATCAATACTCCGACATTTCTGCAATTTCTGGACGAACAGGCATATGATTGCTTGAATTAATGACACATTTGACAAACCGGTTCATTGTAAAACGGCTTTATTTGAAAACTCCTCTGAATTATCAGTAGGCACGGGCGTTACCTACGCAGATGGCCATTTAATGTAAACACGTACTTCATTCCATTCCTCAGCTCTTCCCTGAATTTCCTCTGTGTCAGTGTATAGATACAAGTATTGGTGCACATGCTGAGCATTTGCAACATGGACCCAAATTGCTGCAGGATGTATACCGGGGAACTCAAATATCTGTCCTGGTAATAATAGTTTTGCGCTTGCCATTTCATAGAATAGGCTACAGAGGGCATCCAAAGTAAGATGAAATTAGCTGATATAGAAAACAACAAAATCATCGATTTTCTGCGTTTTTCCACCTCGGCATCTTTCTGATTGTCGCCGCTGTGCCGAAGCTTTCTGCGGACTCTATTTGCTACAACGATATGTCTTACGGATAACCCGTTAAACACCAGGATTAAGCCTATTGGTATCAATGGTGTTAAAATACGGTCCAGTAATGCATAACCTCTCCACACGGGTGAATTAGCGTATTCATATGTGAGGGCGCAACGCCAGGGCATGTTTTCAATGATGACGTAAGGTTCAACGGCAAAGTAAACCGGTGCACATTTCCCGCAGCTCACTATAACCACGGTCACCAGAACCACCGTTGCTGTTCTCTCGGTGCAGTATCGCTCCCGCAGCTTTTGACAACATATTGCGATGAAGCGATCGAAGGTAAAACTGACCGTGAACCAAACAGAAAAATCCCTCGTTACAAGCCGAAATACAAGTGTCAGAGCGCATACAGGAGTGATGAGCAGGGATCTGGAATAAATGTAGATATTGTTGGTCTGTTCCACTAAAGCAACAACGATAACCACCATCATATCCGCTGTTGCCATTCCAACCAGGTAACGGGTGATGCATTTGTAGAGTCCGCATTTTCCCCGAGAGAGGATCACAATCGCCGTTAAATTAACTGCAAGAAATTTGGAAACAAAATAGTGATACGGTCAGTTCCCTGAATGCCCCCATTCTACCGATGTTATGCAGGGCATGGTCCGTTTGGAAGTGGAAAGCGGGAATCCAGTGTGTGCGGTCTCGGTCGCTGCACTCCGGCTGGAGGACAATGACGGATGTGAGTGTCAGTGGGTTGGCGACATTCCCACAGTTTAGAGCGAGGATTCCGAGTTCCACGACTCACGGACCGGTGAGCAGTCGATCGCTCCTGTAAACAACACCATGTCAATTATTAGAGGTGAAATAGCCGAAGGGGTTGTTTGTAGCGTTGACAGATTGGCATCATGGAGATATCAAGCACGAGTGCTCATTTACTGACTACGGAAGAACAGTCCTATATGTTGGAAATATATTGGACCTTCATTTAAATAAATGTGTCTCCGCTGATAGATACACGGACCTAGAAAAGCAGAGACCAGCATCACTTAAGAAAGCCAAGGGAGGTTAAATTATGAAACTGCGGCAATTTCTGGACCAACCTAATTGACAAAGGAAGAAAACACTGCTATCGAAATATGGAAAATGCAAGTAAAACCGTTAGAAGTCTGAATCCCCCATTCCGGAAACACGTTTCAGCCGACGGTTGCATCTGTGCTCAGTAACAGTGCGGATACCGCAGCAGAGTAACGGCGGCACCATACATAAAGTAAACAGCTCCGGCATCTTACCGGGGACACCAACCGCCACAAGTGTGGGATAGAAAATGGCCGCGATGTTGAAAATCGGCGGATATCCGTCAGAAGGAGCGTTCAGTTGTACGGAGCGTTTCAGCTGCTCACATGGACTGGGGATCGGTTTAACAGACTTTTATTGAGGTGAAAACAATTCCACTGAGGCAATTAGCGTGGCGATCACGTCAGGGACATTAGTGACAAACAACTGCACAAACACTTACGTTGAACTATTTTTACTCATTGTTCCCGTGTCATGAATTTGACTCCTCAAGGGATATTGCAATCTATGTGAATTTTTCACGTTATTTACCGTGATACCTGGCTTGAGTCATTAAAATAGGATATGTGTCTATTCTATCTTTTGTATCTGTATTGCTTTTAAAGTAGGCATTCACCTTGAAGTCGATTTATTTGGTACCATTTGACGGAACACATTGGCTTCTGAAATTGAGGGAAAGAGTTTGTTCTGGCAGGTGAAATGGAGAACACTTCTTTATTAAAGCGGAACATCCGTTTGTTCTTTTCTTTCGTTCGCTCCAGCCGTTCAGGGCGGACTGAGCGATGGAAATCTCAGTAACATCTGACACGTTTTACAATAAAGTGCACTGCACATATTCCTCAAAACAGTTTAAAAGATCCACAGAGATATTCCAGAGACCTATGAGCAAAAACGGAACGTGTCTCCTGGAAATTAGCGAGGGCTGTGGACAGTTTGAAAAGCAATGTTTTCCAGCGCACACATGGGGTGTTTGGCAGGAACCTGACCTCTGCCAGTGAAGGACTTGACCACCTCAAACCCGTGACGTGCGGTGCAGTCTATTTCACTTCAATGATGTTCTCAACCCTGCCACAATTCTACCACTATTTCTCTATCCATTCTCTCTTTGAACAAAAGAAACAAGTGAAATCTGTGAATCCTGCCCAGGTTCCCAAGTTGTTCTATTATTTGCCACGAGGTTGTATTTTTATCCCCTGATTTACTGTCAGGTATATTGCCTTTCGAGCGTCACAATGAGTAAGTGCAGAACAGCGGAAGTGTTCAAGGTCACCGCTTAATCACACTTCCTCTGCAGTGAGTAGCTCTGTGCCTATTGTGGTTCTCGGAGCGATGAGCGGGTCTCGGCTTATTGGAGAACGTCTCATCACTCTGTTTCCATTGAGGAATTTTTACTAGCATGCGCCCCTCGGTTGACTTGAGAAAGTATCTGTCAGGAGCGGACATGGAATGGACCCAAATGTAGGACGCAGGCACTGAAGTGCTAGGGGTAGGACAGGATGGGGATGCCATGGCATGTAAAGGGTAATGCAGGCGGGACTGGATCCCGGAGGTCAAGCGAGGCGAGAGGATCAAAGATTTCAAGCGGGGCAGGATGAGTCGTCAAGGCATATGGATCACGGGCAGGGCCGCATCCCAGGCGGAAACACGTAGGCCTGGGCAAGGCGCGGACACCTGGGCAGGTGCGGGGCACAGCCCATCAGAGCTGAGGGGTAGGAAGGGACAGAACCACCCGTAGGGTAACGGCAACGGCCTGGCTTACCCGATGGGGGCAAGGGACAAGAAGGGACAGAACCAGGCGAGGGGTAACGGCGACGGCCTGGCTTACCCGAAGGAGGCGAGGTAACAGAAGGGAGCTTGGTCCAGGGTGAGCAGCAGTACTGCCGTGATACACCGGGTACATTGGGAAAGTCAACCGACAGCGTGACAACGCGGGCAAGGCGAATAAGGCGGAACAGCGCGACCAGCGTACGAGAGAAGCAGGGGAACACGACCAGCTGGACAAAACAGATAATGAACAGGCCGGCAAACAGCGCAGAACAAGATATAGAGCAGGGCGGCTACAAGGGTAGAACCAGATCCGGAGCGGCCGAAACAGGTACACAGCAGGATTCAGATCCGGTGGACCAGGTACAGAGCAGGTGCGACAACATACCGAGATTAGGAGGAAGGATGTACTGGAACTTCTGAAAAAATACATTAGGATAGATAAGTTCTCTTTTGTTGTCGGGAGAATCCCTGGGTGACTGTGTGAAGCGGTAAGCCCTACTTAATTGAGAACATTCTTAGAAACAGAATTTAGGAGAATTTGGAGAAGTATTACCTGATTTGGAAGAATCAGTATGGCTTTGTGAGGGGAAGATAATGTTTCTCGAGCCTGCTTCAATTCTGTGAGGATGTGATGGTCATCCTTCAGTTAATCATTTCAAAACGTTAGAAGACTTGGTATCCTGGAAAAGTTGGCTGGTGGATTCAGGAGCGACGCCCTAGAAGGCAGAGGATAGTTGTGAATGGAACGTTTCCTCTCTGGATCCCGGTGCCCGTGTTGTCCTGCAGAAATTTGTTCCGTGAGCACCGAATTTTAGTGCTTTAAAAATTATGTAAATAAGGAGGTGGAATGGTGGTTTATTGCACATGCAATGATGTGCAAGTTG
The DNA here is from genome assembly GCF_030144855.1 of Hypanus sabinus. Classification (NCBI taxonomy): domain Eukaryota; kingdom Metazoa; phylum Chordata; class Chondrichthyes; order Myliobatiformes; family Dasyatidae; genus Hypanus; species Hypanus sabinus. The sequence goes on from NW_026780091.1 coordinate 49,244, forward strand.
GTGGAATTATGGATGGTATAGAAGGTTGTCACAGATTACAACAGGACAGCTACAGGACGCAGAGCAGCGCTGAAAAGTTACAGATGGAGTTCAACCCGGAAAGGTACGGAATGATTCACTTTGGAAGGATGAATTTGAAGGCAGAGGTGATGCTGTTAGGGTCCGGTTCGGTTCCTTCAGCCTACCGTCCTTTCCCTGCCTGCATGGGGAAAACCTGTCCAGAACACCAGCCTAAAATTCCTTCACATTTCCGTTGTGCATTTCCCAGGACGTATCCGTTCCTGATTGACACGAGGTTGTGGGGACACAGCGGGGCATTGAGATTACTTGGTGACGAACGCAGGCCTGTGTGATTAGTGTATGTAACCCTTTTATGAAAGGAGGGTGCTGGACCCCTTAAAAGTTGCCAACCGATGCAACCGATCGGCAGACGGCGCAATAGCTGCTGATCTACACATCGCCCTTACTCATCCGGAGAAGGATGCTTAAGTGAGATTGCTATTATTGGACTATAGTTCAGTATTCAACACCATAATTGCCCCCAGGCTCGACAGGAAACTCAGAGGTCTCGTCCTTGACCCCGCCTCTCAGATCGCCAGAATATTGTAAGAATGGGTTCCCTCACCTCCACCCCTCTGACTTTCAACACAGGGGCAGCTCAGGGCCATGTATCGAGTCCCCTCCCTTACTCCCTGTATACCCATGATTGTATCGCCACCCACAGCTCCAATCTGTTAATTAAATTTGCCGACGATAGTACATTGATTGGACTAATCTCAAAAAATAACGACGTGGCCTCCAGGGAAGAAGTTATCTCTCTGACACAGTGACGTCAAGTAAACAACCTCTCCTTCAATGACGCAAAAACAAAGGCGCTGGATGTTGATTACAGGAGGAATAGTGACGGGCCAACCCCTATTGACATCAATGGATCTATAGTTGAGAGGGTAAACAGCTTTAAGATCCTTAGCATCCACATCACCGAGGACCTCACGTGGTCTGTACATACCAGCTGTGAACTGAAAAAGTCGCAACATCTGAACGAGTTTAACAGAGGTTTATGAAAATGATTCCGGGATTCAATATTTTGTCATCTGAAGAGAATTTGACGGGTGATAGAATTTGAATATATCGAATGTCCCCGATGGGCTGGATGATGTCGGAATGCGTCCTGTGGTGGGAGATTCTTGGAACAGAGGAAACAGTTTCTGAATAGCGGGGCCACCATATCCAACGCTGATGGTAGCCAGAGTGTGGGGACAGGCAGCTGTAGAGGCCGAGACTTTCTGCTTATTTAGGACAGAGATTGATAGATTCCTGACTTGTCAGGACATGAAGGTATACAGGGTGAAAGCAAGCGATTGGGTCAGAGACGAAAGTTGGATCAGCCATGATGAAATGGTGGTGCAAACTCGATAACCTATCTCTGCTCCCACGTCTTTTAATCGTGTTTAATATCTATCTCTCAGTTGTATTGTATCGGGCTGAACTGGTTCATAAACTACCAGCTCTATGGCAACTTTCATAACTTTGTTCTGCACGGATCCTGACTAAAGTTCATATTTATATCTTTAGAAAATAGTGAGGCTATTTAATTAATTATTTTACCTTTAATGATGAAGGAGCGATCGAATGTCTATGCAAGGTTTGTCAAATAATGATGATGATGGATGATGATGATGAAAAAATAATAATAATAATAATAATAATAGTTATATTTTACTCGTTTCTTAGATCAAGCTGGTACAACTTGAGGTACAGCCATCACGAAGCACACTCATTTCTCAGTTTGCAAGGAAATTGTGTTCTCAAATCGCTGGGATGTCTTCTATGGACTGACATGAGTGGTTCACTTGATCTTCCATAGTGACCATTTCCTCATGTTTCTGGATTATGCTCTAATTTGAGTTTAGTGATCTGTATTTTGTGTTAGTTCTGAATGGGGCAAATTTTATATTACTTTTACACATGCCGGCATGCAGTGCTCAATTCTGGTTTCGTTAAGAAAAACATATCCTGAGGAGATTTTTATTAATTAACACCTCTCCCCTTCTCCCAGTGTCACCGATGATGTACCGCTTTTTTATTCTGTCTCCCCTGCCCACTACACCTCTTACCCTGACTTATCATCTTTTTCAGAAAAAGCCAGTAATTCAAGAGTATCGTGGACAGAAGTGAGTATGGATGCTATTATTAATGAGAAAATGTGCTTTGGCAGCACAGGAAAATGCCATTGGGCCAGTCTAGTCTGTGCCAAGCCATTAATCTGCCTAGTTCCAGCAACCTACATTCCCTCCCATCCAAACATCTCTGAAATGTTGGAAGATCAATCGTGCCATTGCTCTGGCAGCACAATCCACATTCCCACCGCCTCTGAGAGAAGAAATTCCCCCTCATCTTTCTCTTAAAGAATGAGTAATGATCTTTCAAGAGTGTCTCTATTTTGGAAAGCTTTTGGCGAACTAGGAAATTTCAAATGTCACCCCACACTTTTAGAAGGAAGGGAGGCAGAAGAAAGGAAATTATAGAACAGTTAGTCAGTGGTTGGATTCCATTAAGGATGATTTTTAGGAGTATTTAGCGCATGTTAAAGTAGGCCAAATTCAGCTTGTTTTTCTAAAGGATATATATTGTCTGCAACTCTCTTGGAATTCTTTGAGCAAATAACAAGCAGAATAGACATAGGAGAGGCCGTGGATGTTTGTCTTCTGGATTCTCAGATGGTTTCTAACGACTTGCTGGACATGAGGCTGCCAAACAAGATCACAACTCATGGTATTACCGGAAAAATACTGGCAAGGATCGAAGATTGGTATACTGGCATGAGATAAAGAGTTAGCACAATGCGTGCCTATTCTGTTGGCTACCGGTAACCAATGACGTTCCTCTGGAGTCGGTATTGAGATTGCGTCAGTGCATTTTAAAATGAACAATTTGGATGACAGAGTTGGTGGCTTGGTGACCGACTTTGTAGTTGCTACGAAGATAGGAGCCGGACAGGGAGCTTAGAGCAAAGTGGGTGTCTGCAGAAGGACTCAGACAGATTTGAATAACAGACAATGAAGTGGCAGATGAAATACAGTGTAGGGACTGCGGTCTGTGTCAGGTACTCAGGTTCGCTCAGCGTAATGTTGCACGAACATTATTAGCAAAACACTCTGACGCGATATGGGTTTCATTTTGTTACAGACAGAAATGCCAGTTTGGTTCTACATGTTAACTACATTTCCACATTGATGGAGCAGTGTGCTGGCACCCCTCGCTATCTGTAAAAACTGTGTCGGGATCCAAAGGTGTATTCAATATGGACTGTGCCTTTAAAAAGAGGGAATGGGTGTACACCGATTCAGAGGGAGAGAGCACCGAACAGCTCGTGAGTCTCCATCGTTACGGAAGGGCGTAGCTGTGTAATGGACAGCTGGTGTTCAGCATACTTGGGATGTATACAAGCTCAGCTGGCTGTTCAGACCAATACACAGACGCTGAAGACACGGACAGAAATACAAACGAAATAGGCACTGGATGAGCTTTCAGTTCCCACGGAAGGGTTTTACTCGCAGTGTGGAAAAGGGGGGACCGGTGGAAGGCTATCGGTGTGTTGAACCCTTGCCTGGGTTGATAGCTTCACCGCGTGAAGATGCTAACCTTTTGTGTGGTCACAGCTGGTAAAATTAACAGGACTTCGGAGGACAACAGAAAGATCGACGACATCGGCTTACTTGGAAAACAAATCACTTCTCGCTCTCTCTCTCTCCTCAATTCTACTCAACTTGATATCACGAACTGAACTGACTTCATTCCTATACTGTATCATTTACCAACTAAGCTTGAAGAAGTTTGGTGTTTTCTATTTACAGATTTATATATGCATAATCAAGTAAAGTCAAGTCAGTTTTATTGTCATTTCGAGCATAACTACTGGTACAGTGCATAGTAAAAATGAGACAACGTTTTTCAAGACCATGGTGTTACATGACAGTCCAAAAACTAGACTGAACGACGTAAAAAAAACAGCAACAGCAACACAGAGAAAATACAATAGGTTACAGACCTACAGAGGACTGCATAAAATGCATAAAACAGTGCATATATTGCAATAAACAATTAACAGGACAAATAGGGCAAGGGGTCTGTGCAGGCTTCGGGTACTGAGGAGCCTGATATCTTGGGGAAAGAAACTGTTACATAGTCTGGTCGTGAGAGCCCGAATGCTTCGGTGCCTTTTCCCAGACGGCAGAAGTGAGAAGAGATTGTATGAGGGGTGCATGGGGTCCTTCGTAATGCTGTTTCCTTTGCGGATGCGGAGTGTGGTGTACGTGTCCGAGATGGCGGGAAGAGAGACCCCGATGATCTTCTCAGCTAGCCTATCAGCTGAGGGGTCTTGCGATCCGAAATGGTGCAATTTCCGAACCAGGCAGTGATGCAGCTGCTCAGGTTGCTCTCCATACAACCCCTGTCGAACGTGATGAGGATGGCGGGAGGAGAGTGGGAGATAAACTTCCCTCAGCCTTCGCAGAAAGTAGAGACGCTGCTGGGTTTTCTTTGCTTGGAGTTGGTGTTGAGGTACCAGGTGAAATTTCCGTCAGGTGACACTTTCGTGCTTTTTACGATCTCCACAGAGAAACCGTCGATGTTCAGGGGGGAATGGTCGCTCTGTGCCCTCCTGAAGTCAGCAACCATCTCTTTAGTTTGTTCACATTAAGAGACAGGTAACAGGTCTCTGCACCAGTCCGTCAGTCGCTCTGCTAGCATGTTTGATTTGTTCTGGTTTTATATTGCTATATCACGTAGATACTAATAAATAGTGTTTTGTTTGTAGCAGATTTCAGAGAGACATTGATCGGATGCAGGAGTGGGCTGAGAAGTGGCAGATGAAGTTCAACACAGAGAAGTGTGAGGTGGTACACTTTGGAAGGACAACTTACAAGGCAGAGTTCAAAGTAAATGTCAGGAAACTTGGTATTGTGGGAGACCAGAGGGATCTGGTGTTAAAATTTAAGGTGGGAGGCCGGGTTTAATGGTCGGCACAACACTGTGGTCTAGAAATCCTGAACTGTGATGTACTGTTCTATGTTCTATGCTCTAAAATCAGACTCCAGTGTGTTCCATTTCTGATGGTTCTTTTGCCTCGTTACGGGGTATGTTAAAAATTGGGGGCTCGTCCGGTATTAATAAAAAAAAACTTGATTGTGAGCCATTCTAAATTTGTTGGATGCTTAATTGAGTGATTAGTGGTTTATCCTGAAGGGGAATAACTCTTATATTTCCTTTCGTGGAAAATCAGCAGCAATGGAGATTGAGGTTGGTACGTTTCGTTGGAGCCATCCCCTGAAGTATGAGATGGTGCTAAGAGAAATGTGCATTTGTGAATTACTCATAATCTAAAACTTAAGGTGAGCACTAGAATGAGGACGTACATAATACAAGCGTTAATAGCAAAGCAATATACATCCAAGGGAACCGTTGAAGAGAATATTTTGGAAATGCTGTTTAAAGTAAACCTACTGAGGCTAAAGTTCAGCTTACGGTTAGAAAAATTAAAGGGGTAGGATGGGAAAGTGGCTGAGAACCAATCAGGGTCTGATTAGTCAGCAGACGAGTTTGCTTTAACCCATGAGGTTAAGTTTTTCCTGAATGAGAGCCTCGAAGAGAGTAGCTGGGGTAATCAGGGTGAACTGGAATTTGAATTTGGGGCTAGTAATGAAAGCGCAGAAGTGGCAGATTGCCCGATTTTCTGTGTTTAGGTTCTTGAATCAACTGTGAATTTATAGGGTATTGCGCCTTGTCTTGGAACTCAGTTAGGCCTGAGGTGTCTGAGTCGGTTGAAAAGGAATACAGTCCTGTTTGTGTCGCTGGACTTGGTTCAGTGAATAAGGGTTAACCTTGTTAGCAGTGGAGATTGAGGATTCTCAGTCAGCTGAGTTAGGCAGTGTTCTAAATGTTGGTGATGAGATGAAAACTGGTGAGGTGAATGTTATTGAAGATATTGAGAAGGGTGCTGTCTCCGGACTTTTGAATAAATGTACCTGTGAAGTGTAGATTGGGTTGAAGACTTTTGACCTTGCTGACAGAAACAGCTCTCTCAGATGCTGAGACAGTACACGTCGGTTCGCTTAACTATGTTTTTGAATTTAGATAAACAACGTGGTGATGTTGTTCAAGTTTGGGAATTGGAGAGACAGGCTTCGGAGACCTCTCAAAACAAAGGGAAGCGTTGTGTTGACCAAGAGAGGGACATCGGCAGGTGT
>NW_026780092.1:0-55379 GCF_030144855.1 Hypanus sabinus
AAAACAAACAGTACAGACAGGAACAACATCACCCCCCCTCACTGAAAACAAACGGTACGGACAGGAACAACATCACCCCCCCCTCACTGAAAACAAACGGTACAGACAGGAACAACATCACCCCCCCCTCACTGAAAACAAACGGTACAGACAGGAACAACATCACCCCCCCCTCACTGAAAACAAACGGTACAGACAGGAACAACATCACCCCCCCTCACTGAAAACAAACGGTACAGACAGGAACAACATCACCCCCCCCTCACTGAAAACAAACGGTACAGACAGGAACAACATCACCCCCCCCTCACTGAAAACAAACGGTACAGACAGGAACAACATCACCCCCCCCCTCACTGAAAACAAACGGTACAGACAGGAACAACATCACCCCCCCTCACTGAAAACAAACGGTACAGGACAGGAACAACATCACCCCCCCTCACTGAAAACAAACGGTACAGACAGGAACAACATCACCCCCCCTCACTGAAAACAAACGGTACAGACAGGAACAACATCACCCCCCCTCACTGAAAACAAACGGTACAGACAGGAACAACATCACCCCCCCTCACTGAAAACAAACGGTACGGACAGGAACAACATCACCCCCCCTCACTGAAAACAAACGGTACAGACAGGAACAACATCACCCCCCCTCACTGAAAACAAACGGTACAGACAGGAACAACATCACCCCCCCTCACTGAAAACAAACGGTACAGGACAGGAACAACATCACCCCCCCCTCACTGAAAACAAACGGTACAGACAGGAACAACATCACCCCCCCTCACTGAAAACAAACGGTACAGACAGGAACAACATCACCCCCCCACTGAAAACAAACGGTACAGACAGGAACAACATCACCCCCCCACTGAAAACAAACGGTACAGACAGGAACAACATCACCCCCCCCCACTGAAAACAAACGGTACGGACAGGAACAACATCACCCCCCCCTCACTGAAAACAAACGGTACGGACAGGAACAACATCACCCCCCCTCACTGAAAACAAACGGTACAGACAGGAACAACATCACCCCCCCTCACTGAAAACAAACGGTACGGACAGGAACAACATCACCCCCCCCCTCACTGAAAACAAACGGTACAGACAGGAACAACATCACCCCCCCTCACTGAAAACAAACGGTACAGACAGGAACAACATCACCCCCCCCCTCACTGAAAACAAACGGTACAGACAGGAACAACATCACCCCCCCTCACTGAAAACAAACGGTACAGACAGGAACAACATCACCCCCCCTCACTGAAAACAAAACGGTACAGACAGGAACAACATCACCCCCCCCCCTCACTGAAAACAAACGGTACGGACAGGAACAACATCACCCCCCCTCACTGAAAACAAACGGTACGGACAGGAACAACATCACCCCCCCCCACTGAAAACAAACGGTACAGACAGGAACAACATCACCCCCCCCCACTGAAAACAAACGGTACAGACAGGAACAACATCACCCCCCCCACTGAAAACAAACGGTACAGACAGGAACAACATCACCCCCCCCCTCACTGAAAACAAACGGTACAGACAGGAACAACATCACCCCCCCTCACTGAAAACAAACGGTACAGACAGGAACAACATCACCCCCCCTCACTGAAAACAAACGGTACAGACAGGAACAACATCACCCCCCCTCACTGAAAACAAACGGTACAGACAGGAACAACATCACCCCCCCACTGAAAACAAACGGTACAGACAGGAACAACATCACCCCCCCTCACTGAAAACAAACGGTACAGACAGGAACAACATCACCCCCCCCCCACTGAAAACAAACGGTACAGACAGGAACAACTTCACCCCCCCTCACTGAAAACAAACGGTACAGACAGGAACAACATCACCCCCCCTCACTGAAAACAAACGGTACAGACAGGAACAACTTCACCCCCCCTCACTGAAAACAAACGGTACAGACAGGAACAACATCACCCCCCCTCACTGAAAACAAACGGTACAGACAGGAACAACATCACCCCCCCTCACTGAAACAAACGGTACAGACAGGAACAACATCACCCCCCCTCACTGAAAACAAACGGTACAGACAGGAACAACATCACCCCCCCCTCACTGAAAACAAACGGTACAGACAGGAACAACATCACCCCCCCTCACTGAAAACAAACGGTACGGACAGGAACAACATCACCCCCCCCCCTCACTGAAAACAAACGGTACAGACAGGAACAACATCACCCCCCCTCACTGAAAACAAACGGTACAGACAGGAACAACATCACCCCCCCCTCACTGAAAACAAACGGTACGGACAGGAACAACATCACCCCCCCCCCTCACTGAAAACAAACGGTACAGACAGGAACAACATCACCCCCCCCCCACTGAAAACAAACGGTACAGACAGGAACAACATCACCCCCCCCCACTGAAAACAAACGGTACGGACAGGAACAACATCACCCCCCCCTCACTGAAAACAAACGGTACGGACAGGAACAACATCACCCCCCCCCTCACTGAAAACAAACGGTACAGACAGGAACAACATCACCCCCCCTCACTGAAAACAAACGGTACGGACAGGAACAACATCACCCCCCCTCACTGAAAACAAACGGTACAGACAGGAACAACATCACCCCCCCCCCCACTGAAAACAAACGGTACAGACAGGAACAACATCACCCCCCCCCCCACTGAAAACAAACGGTACAGACAGGAACAACATCACCCCCCCCTCACTGAAAACAAACGGTACAGACAGGAACAACATCACCCCCCCCCCTCACTGAAAACAAACGGTACAGACAGGAACAACATCACCCCCCCTCACTGAAAACAAACGGTACGGACAGGAACAACATCACCCCCCCTCACTGAAAACAAACGGTACAGACAGGAACAACATCACCCCCCCTCACTGAAAACAAACGGTACAGACAGGAACAACATCACCCCCCCTCACTGAAAACAAACGGTACAGACAGGAACAACATCACCCCCCCTCACTGAAAACAAACGGTACGGACAGGAACAACATCACCTCCCCCCCACTGAAAACAAACGGTACAGACAGGAACAACATCACCCCCCCTCACTGAAAACAAACGGTACAGACAGGAACAACATCACCCCCCCCTCACTGAAAACAAACAGTACAGACAGGAACAACATCACCCCCCCTCACTGAAAACAAACGGTACAGACAGGAACAACATCACCCCCCCCCACTGAAAACAAACGGTACGGACAGGAACAACATCACCTCCCCCCCACTGAAAACAAACGGTACAGACAGGAACAACATCACCCCCCCTCACTGAAAACAAACGGTACAGACAGGAACAACATCACCCCCCCTCACTGAAAACAAACGGTACAGACAGGAACAACATCACCCCCCCTCACTGAAAACAAACGGTACAGACAGGAACAACATCACCCCCCCTCACTGAAAACAAACGGTACGGACAGGAACAACATCACCCCCCCCACTGAAAACAAACGGTACAGACAGGAACAACATCACCCCCCCCTCACTGAAAACAAACGGTACGGACAGGAACAACATCACCCCCCCCCACTGAAAACAAACGGTACAGACAGGAACAACATCACCCCCCCCACTGAAAACAAACGGTACAGACAGGAACAACATCACCCCCCCCTCACTGAAAACAAACGGTACAGACAGGAACAACATCACCCCCCCCTCACTGAAAACAAACGGTACAGACAGGAACAACATCACCCCCCCCACTGAAAACAAACGGTACAGACAGGAACAACATCACCCCCCCCCACTGAAAACAAATGTACAGACAGGAACAACATCACCCCCCCCTCACTGAAAACAAACGGTACGGACAGGAACAACATCACCCCCCCCCCCACTGAAAACAAACGGTACGGACAGGAACAACATCACCCCCCCCCCACTGAAAACAAACGGTACGGACAGGAACAACATCACCCCCCCCTCACTGAAAACAAACGGTACAGACAGGAACAACATCACCCCCCCCTCACTGAAAACAAACGGTACAGACAGGAACAACATCACCCCCCCCCACTGAAAACAAACGGTACAGACAGGAACAACATCACCCCCCCCTCACTGAAAACAAACGGTACAGACAGGAACAACATCACCCCCCCCCCACTGAAAACAAACGGTACAGACAGGAACAACATCACCCCCCCCTCACTGAAAACAAACGGTACAGACAGGAACAACATCACCCCCCCCTCACTGAAAACAAACGGTACAGACAGGAACAACATCACCCCCCCCCCTCACTGAAAACAAACTGTACAGACAGGAACAACATCACCCCCCCACTGAAAACAAACGGTACAGACAGGAACAACATCACCCCCCCCTCACTGAAAACAAACGGTACAGACAGGAACAACATCACCCCCCCCACTGAACACAAACGGTACAGACAGGAACAACATCACCCCCCCTCACTGAAAACAAACGGTACAGACAGGAACAACATCACCCCCCCCACTGAAAACAAACGGTACGGACAGGAACAACATCATCCCCCCCCACTGAAAACAAACGGTACAGACAGGAACAACATCACCCCCCCCCCCTCACTGACAACAAACGGTACAGACAGGAACAACATCACCCCCCCCCCAGTAAAAACAAATGGGAAATTGCCGAGGAAGGAAACGAGTTTAAGGACGGCGTTTCGGCTCAGCCCGATTGAAAGGTGCCCAAAATGCGACCCGGAAGTGGACCGACCAGGAAGTAGAGTGCAAAGTGGAAACCAGAGAGCGAGTGGGTTTTTCCATCGTCCGAAATATCAGGGGAGAGAGACATCTTCCAAACCTCCCTCTGGAGGGGTTGAGAGTTGTGGGGAGTGGTGAGGGGGGAGAGAGCGAGAGAGAGGAGGAAAAGGGAGAGAGAGAGAGGAGATGGGGAGTGAGGGGGTGGAGAGAGAGATTGAGGAAGAGAGAGAGAGAGAGAGAGCAAGAGAGTGGAGTGACATTTGCAATTTTCCAGTCCTCCAGAACCATGCCAGAATCCGATGATTCTTGAAGGATCATTACTAATCTTCCAGAATCTCTTCAGCCACTTCTTTCAGAATCCCGGGGCTGTACAGCATCTGGTCCAGGTGACTTATCTACCTTCAGATCTTCCTGTTTCCCCAACTTCTCACTAGTGATGGTAACAACAATCACTTGTGCTTCCTGCCTTTCTGGCTTGTCTTACACAGTCTCGTCCCTCTTTTACACTTTATGTATCTCAAATAAACTTTTGGTATCCTCTTTGATATTATTGGCTAGTTTACCTTCTTATTTCATCTTTTCTCTCCGTATGGCTTCTGTTGATTTTTATAAACTTCCCAGTCCTCTAACCTTGCAGAAATTTTTGCTCAATTACCTGCCCTCTCGTTTGCTTCGAAGCTGTATTTCACTTCCCATGTTGGGTCATCCTGCCCTTGGAATATTTCTTTTTCTTTGTCATATACCTATCCTGGACTTTCCGAATTGACTCCAGTTGGCGCTGTTCGTGGGGTCGAAGTAAATCATGCAAAGCAAACCAAACCGTGTAGAGTTCGATTATATACTTTGAACTTTGAACTTATTTGCATAATTGGTAAACTTCTGCACATTAATTTCTTGTCAGTCTGTTAATGTAAAATTCTTCATAAATACAATTGGATTTCTGAAGACCTGCAGGAAACTGCATCTCAGGGTGGTGTGTTTTCATACTTTTCATACTTTGATAATAAATTCTTGAAATTTTAATGTGACGCAATCAAGAAGTCAGAAGGAAGTAATTTTCAAATGAGCCAAGGCCGAAAGATTTATGGTGAGTGAGTGAGGTGATGTCCTGTCGGCGGGTGGAGCGGGGTGAGTTGTACGGGGAACAGTCTAGTACAACACTTGCACGGAGGTGGACAGGGCAGAGGGTAGATGGGTAGGACGGCAATGGCACAATTTGTGGCTGACAGGATTTAATACCCTGATTCCTCCTAACATCTCTGTACTGTGTTCAAACCAACACTGACTGATGCTGTCTCGGTCCAATCTCCTTGAGATTTCTTATTCCCTCATTTGCCCCCTCTGTTCCTGCCTCCCTGCTGCCCTGCACCTGCTGGGGCGAGGCTCCTGGGTGACAATCTTCTGCAGACACTCCCTGAATAACAGTAACAATTTTTTTTATATTTCTGCTGCCTTCTATATCAGGCATTGCATTGAACTGCAGCTGCTAAGGTAACTAAGTTCACGACACGTGTGGGTGATAATAAACCGGATTCTGATTCTCAGCACTCTCCCGTCCCTGAGAGTTCATTTGACTTCAGAGCAAGGCTGTGTTCAGTAAGAACGAAACTGAAGTGCCAAATTCCTCTTTACAGATTTGCTGTTCCTGGAAGGGACGTGTTACAGTAAATGCTGACAACTCACAAGCATAGGGAGCTCACAGAAGCAGAAAGTTCAAAGGCAGAAAGCTGACAGAAGGAAAGAGTTCATAAATGGAGAGAGCTCACAGAGGAGAAAGTTGACAGGCAGAGAGAGCTGACAGGCACAGAGTGGTGACAGGTGAGACAGGCAGAGAGAGCTGACAGGCACAGAGTGGTGACAGGTGAGACAGGCAGAGAGAGCTGACAGGCACAGAGTGGTGACAGGTGAGACAGGCAGAGAGAGCTGACAGGCACAGAGTGGTGACAGGTGAGACAGGCACAGAGAGCTGACAGGCACAGAGTGGTGACAGGTGAGAAAGGCAGAGAGAGCTGACAGGCACAGAGTGGTGACAGGTGAGAGACAGAGAGAGCTGACAGGCACAGAGTGGTGACAGGTGAGACAGGCAGAGAGAGCTGACAGGCACAGAGTGGTGACAGGTGAGACAGGCAGAGAGAGCTGACAGGCACAGAGTGGTGACAGGTGAGACAGGCAGAGAGAGCTGACAGGCACAGAGTGGTGACAGGTGAGACAGGCAGAGAGAGCTGACAGGCACAGAGTGGTGACAGGTGAGACAGACAGAGAGAGCTGACAGGCACAGAGTGGTGACAGGTGAGACAGGCAGAGAGAGCTGACAGGCACAGAGTGGTGACAGGTGAGACAGGCAGAGAGAGCTGACAGGCACAGAGTGGTGACAGGTGAGACAGGCAGAGAGAGCTGACAGGCACAGAGTGGTGACAGGTGAGACAGACAGAGAGAGCTGACAGGCACAGAGTGGTGACAGGTGAGAGACAGAGAGAGCTGACAGGCACAGAGTGGTGACAGGTGAGACAGGCAGAGAGAGCTGACAGGCACAGAGTGGTGACAGGTGAGACAGGCAGAGAGAGCTGACAGGCACAGAGTGGTGACAGGTGAGACAGGCAGAGAGAGCTGACAGGCACAGAGTGGTGACAGGTGAGACAGGCAGAGAGAGCTGACAGGCACAGAGTGGTGACAGGTGAGACAGACAGAGAGAGCTGACAGGCACAGAGTGGTGACAGGTGACACAGGCAGAGAGAGCTGCCAGGCACAGAGTGGTGACAGGTGAGACAGGCAGAGAGAGCTGCCAGGCACAGAGTGGTGACAGGTGAGGCAGACAGAGAGAGCTGACAGGCACAGAGTGGTGACAGGTGAGACAGACAGAGAGAGCTGACAGGCACAGAGTGGTGACAGGTGAGAGACAGAGAGAGCTGACAGGCACAGAGTGGTGACAGGTGAGACAGGCAGAGAGAGCTGACAGGCACAGAGTGGTGACAGGTGAGACAGACAGAGAGAGCTGACAGGCACAGAGTGGTGACAGGTGAGACAGGCAGAGAGAGCTGACAGGCACAGAGTGGTGACAGGTGAGACAGGCAGAGAGAGCTGACAGGCACAGAGTGGTGACCGCTGAGACAGGCAGAGAGAGCTGACAGGCACAGAGTGGTGACAGGTGAGACAGACAGAGAGAGCTGACAGGCACAGAGTGGTGACAGGTGAGAGACAGAGAGAGCTGACAGGCACAGAGTGGTGACAGGTGAGACAGGCAGAGAGAGCTGACAGGCACAGAGTGGTGACAGGTGAGACAGGCAGAGAGAGCTGACAGGCACAGAGTGGTGACAGGTGAGACAGGCAGAGAGAGCTGACAGGCACAGAGTGGTGACAGGTGAGACAGGCAGAGAGAGCTGACAGGCAGAGTGGTGACCGGTGAGACAGGCAGAGAGAGCTGACAGGTGGAGAGCTGTCAGGCAGAGAGCTCCGAGAGGAGAAGGTTTCCAGGCAGAGAGAGAGCTCACAGGCAGGGACAGCTGACAGAAGGTGAGAACTGAGAGGCAGAGTGAGCTGTCAGGGAGAGATCTGACAGGAGAAACTTCACAGGTGGAGAAAGTTCACAGCAGAGTACAGTGTGACAATCCCTCCCCACATTGTGACCCTCCCTCAGTACCACCACTCCCACAGTGTGACTCACCCTCTGTACCACCCCTCCCACAGTGTGACCCTTTCTCAGTACCACCCCTCCCACAGTGTGACTCACCCTCTGTACCACCCCTCCCCAGTGTGACCCACCCTCTGTACCACCCCTCCCACAGTGTGACCCTCCCTCTGTACCACCCCTCCCACAGTGTGACCCTCGCTCGGTACCACCCCTCCCACAGTGTGACCCTCCCTCGGTACCACCCCTCCCACAGTGTGACCCTCCCTCGGTACCACCCCTCCCACAGTGTGACTCACCCTCTCTACCACCCCTCCCACAGTGTGACCCTCCCTCGGTACCACCCCTCCCACAATGTGACCCTCCCTCAGTACCACCCCTCCCACAGTGTGACTCACCCTCTGTACCACCCCTCCCACAGTGTGACCCTCCCTCAGTACCACCCCTCCCACAGTGTGACTCACCCTCTGTACCACCCCTCCCACAGTGTGACCCTCCCTCAGTACCACCCCTCCCACAGTGTGACTCACCCTCTGTACCACCCCTCCCACAGTGTAACACCCTCTGTACCACCCCTCCCACAATGTGACTCACCCTCTGTACCACCCCTCCCACAGTCTGACCCTCCCTCAGTACCACCCCTCCCACAGTGTGACTCTCCCTCAGTAACACACCTCCCACAGTGTGACCCTCCCTCTGTACCACCCCTCCTACAGTGAGACCCTCTCTCAGTACCGCCCCTCCCACAGTGTGACCCTCCCTCTGTACCACCCCTCCCATAGTGTGTCCCTCTCTCTGTACCACCCCTCCCACAGGGTGACTCACCCTCTGTACCACCCCTCCCACAGTGTGACCCTCCCTCGGTACCACCCCTCCCACAGTGTGACCCTCCCTTGGTACCACCCCTCCCACAGTGTGACTCACCCTCTGTACCACCCCTCCCACAGTGTGACCCTCCCTCTGTACCCCCCTCCCACAGTGTGACTCACCCTCTGTACCACCCCTCCCACAGTGTAACACCCTCTGTACCACCCCTCCCACAATGTGACTCACCCTCGGTACCACCCCTCCCACAGTGTGACCCTCCCTCAGTACCACCCCTCCCACAGTGTGACCCTCTCTCTGTACCCCCCCCACAGTGTGACTCACCCTCTGTACCACCCCTCCCCAGTGTGACCCTCCCTCAGTACCACCCCTCCCACAGTGTGACCCTCTCTCTGTACCCCCCCCACAGTGTGACTCACCCTCTGTACCACCCCTCCCACAGTGTGACTCCCCCTCAGTACCACCCCTCCCACAGTGTGACCCTCCCTCAGTACCACCCCTCCCACAGCGTGACTCCCCCTCAGTACCACCCCTCCCACAGTGTGACCCTCCCTCAGTACCACCCCTCCCATAGTGTGACCCTCCCTCAGTACCACCCCTCCCACAGCGTGACCCTCCCTCAGTACCACCCCTCCCACAGCGTGACCCTTCCTCAGTACCACCCCTCCCCAGTGTGACTCACCCTCAGTACCACCCCTCCCACAGTGTGACTCACCCTCTGTACCACCCCTCCCACAGTGTGACCCTCCCTCAGTACCACCCCTCCCACAGTGTGACCCTCCCTCAGTACCACCCCTCCCACAGTGTGACCCTCCCTCTGTACCACCCCTCCCACAGTGTGACCATTCCTCCGTACCACCCCTCCCCAGTGTGACCCTCCCTCAGTACCACCCCTCCCACAGTGTGACCCTCCCTCAGTACCACCCCTCCCCAGTGTGACCCTCCCTCAGTACCACCCCTCCCGCAGTGTGACCCTCCCTCCGTACCACCTCTCCCACAGTGTGACCCTCCCTCAGTACCACACCTCCCACAGTGTGACCCTCCCTCGGTACCACCCCTCCCACAGTGTGACCCTCCCTCTGTACCACCCCTCCCACAGTGTGACTCACCCTCTGTACCCCCCCTCCCACAGTGTGACCCTCCCTCTGTACCCCCCCTCCCACAGTGTGACTCACCCTCTGTACCACACCTCCCACAGTGTGACTCACCCTCTGTACCCCCCTCCCACAGTGTGACCCTCCCTCAGTACCACCCCTCCCACAGTGTGACTCACCCTCAGTACCACCCCTCCCACAGTGTGACCCTCCCTCCGTACCACCTCTCCCACAGTGTGACCCTCCCTCAGTACCACCCCTCCCACAGTGTGACCCTCCCTCAGTACCACACCTCCCACAGTGTGACCCTCCCTCGGTACCACCCCTCCCACAGTGTGACCCTCCCTCTGTACCACCCCTCCCACATTGTGACTCACCCTCTGTACCCCCCCTCCCCCAGTGTGACCCTCCCTCTGTACCCCCCCTCCCACAGTGTGACTCACCCTCTGTACCACCCCTCCCACAGTGTGACTCACCCTCTGTACCCCCCCTCCCACAGTGTGACCCTCCCTCAGTACCACCCCTCCCACAGTGTGACTCACCCTCTTTACCACCCCTCCCACAGTGTGACTCACCCTCTGTTCCCCCCCTCCCACAGTGTGACCCTCCCTCAGTACCACCCCTCCCACAGTGTGACCCTCCCTCTGTACCACCCCTCCCACAGTGTGACTCACCCTCTGTACCCCCCTCCCACAGTGTGACCCTCCCTCTGTACCCCCCCTCCCACAGTGTGACTCACCCTCTGTACCACCCCTCCCACAGTGTGTCTCACCCTATGTACCACCCCTCCCACAGTGTGACCCTCCCTCTGTACCCCCCCTCCCACAGTGTGACTCACCCTCAGTACCACCCCTCCCACAGTGTGACTCACCCTCTGTACCACCCCTCCCACAGTGTGACTCACCCTCTGTACCCCCCCTCCAACAGTGTGACCCTCCCTCTGTACCCCCCTCCCACAGTGTGACCCTCCCTCAGTACCCCCCTCCCACAGTGTGACCCTCCCTCTGTACCACCCCTCCCACAGTGTGACCAGTCCTCCGTACCACCCCTCCCCAGTGTGACCCTCCCTCAGTACCACCCCTCCCACAGTGTGACCCTCCCTCAGTACCACCCCTCCACAGTGTGACCCTCCCTCAGTACCACCCCTCCCGCAGTGTGACCCTCCCTCCGTACCACCTCTCCCACAGTGTGACCCTCCCTCGGTACCACACCTCCCACAGTGTGACCCTCCCTCGGTACCACCCCTCCCACAGTGTGACCCTCCCTCTGTACCACCCCTCCCACAGTGTGACTCACCCTCTGTACCCCCCCTCCCACAGTGTGACCCTCCCTCTGTACCCCCCCTCCCACAGTGTGACTCACCCTCTGTACCACACCTCCCACAGTGTGACTCACCCTCTGTACCCCCCTCCCACAGTGTGACCCTCCCTCAGTACCACCCCTCCCACAGTGTGACTCACCCTCAGTACCACCCCTCCCACAGTGTGACCCTCCCTCCGTACCACCTCTCCCACAGTGTGACCCTCCCTCAGTACCACCCCTCCCACAGTGTGACCCTCCCTCTGTACCACCCCTCCCAGTGTGACCTTCCCTCAGTACCACACCTCCCACAGTGTGACCCTCCCTCGGTACCACCCCTCCCACAGTGTGACCCTCCCTCGGTACCACACCTCCCACAGTGTGACCCTCCCTCGGTACCACCCCTCCCACAGTGTGACCCTCCCTCTGTACCACCCCTCCCACAGTGTGACTCACCCTCTGTACCCCCCCTCCCCCAGTGTGACCCTCCCTCTGTACCCCCCCTCCCACAGTGTGACTCACCCTCTGTACCACCCCTCCCACAGTGTGACTCACCCTCTGTACCCCCCCTCCCACAGTGTGACCCTCCCTCAGTACCACCCCTCCCACAGTGTGACTCACCCTCTTTACCACCCCTCCCACAGTGTGACTCACCCTCTGTTCCCCCCCTCCCACAGTGTGACCCTCCCTCAGTACCACCCCTCCCACAGTGTGACCCTCCCTCTGTACCACCCCTCCCACAGTGTGACTCACCCTCTGTACCCCCCTCCCACAGTGTGACCCTCCCTCTGTACCCCCCCTCCCACAGTGTGACTCACCCTCTGTACCACCCCTCCCACAGTGTGTCTCACCCTATGTACCACCCCTCCCACAGTGTGACCCTCCCTCTGTACCCCCCCTCCCACAGTGTGACTCACCCTCAGTACCACCCCTCCCACAGTGTGACTCACCCTCTGTACCACCCCTCCCACAGTGTGACTCACCCTCTGTACCCCCCCTCCAACAGTGTGACCCTCCCTCTGTACCCCCCTCCCACAGTGTGACCCTCCCTCAGTACCCCCCTCCCACAGTGTGACCCTCCCTCAGTACCACCCCTCCCACAGTGTGACCCTCCCTCTGTACCCCCCCCACAGTGTGACTCACCCTCTGTACCACCCCTCCCACAGTGTGACACCCTCTGTACCACCCCTCCCCAGTGTGACTCACCCTCTGTACCCCCCCTCCCACAGTGTGACACCCTCTGTACCACCCCTCCCACAGTGTGACTCACCCTCTGTACCACCCCTCCCACAGTGTGACCCTCCCTCAGTACCACCCCTCCCACAGTGTGACCCTCCCTCTGTACCCCCCCCTCCCACAGTGTGACTCACCCTCTGTACCACCCCTCCCACAGTGTGACCCTCCCTCTGTACCACTCCTCCCACAGTGTGACCCTCCCTCTGTACCACCCCTCCCCAGTGTGACCGTCTGTCAGTATCAGCCTTGTTCTGTGTCACCGCCCACCATATGACCCTCTCTCTGCGGCACCCTGTCCCGTGGGAGCGACACACTCGTATAAGCAGTGCCAGATCAGTGGTGCAGGGTGGAGACCGAGGCAAGGGAGATTCCACCACCCTAGTTCCTCAGCAGCCTTCCCTCAGCCACAGTAGTTGCTGTGTAATTGGAGCATTGCGTGCAGTTCTGGCCAGCTACCTAGAGGAAAGACTGAAGGAGTGTGGAGAATATTTACTAGGATCTGGCCAGGTCTTGAGTTACAGGGGAAGGTTGAGTAGGTCAGGACTTTATTCCCTGGAGCATCGGAGGGTGAGGGAAGACTTGATAGACAACATTATCAGGGGTGTCGATAGGAGAAATACAAGCAGGCTTTTTCCACTGAGGCTGGGTGAGACTAGAACTAGAGGTCATGGGTTAGGGGTGAAAGGTGAACTGCTTTAGGTGAACCTGAGGGAGATCTTCATTCAGGCGATGTGATTGTGGAACGAACTGGTGAATGTGGGGCCAATTTCAGCATTCAGAAGTCCAGGTAGATATGTGGGTGGGAGGCGATGTGGTCAATAGGCAGGTGACAGTCTAGATGTGCTGAAGGACTTGTTTCTGAGCTGTAGTGTTCTAGGACTCAAGACACGCCTTGTGAACGCAAAGCTGATAAACCAGTTCTGCAGCTATTTGACCCATCCCCCACAGCCCGAGCCGAAAGCCCAGAGGACAGTGGCATCAAAACTTTTGGAATCAGTTCCTCACTGGAGTCTCCCTGTCGGTCCTGCCACGATTATCGTCCATCACCCAAAGGACTTCCCCACGCGGCCCCTCACAGCAGAAAAAGTAAAGATCATAGTCATGAGAGATTGAGCAGATGCTGGAAACACACACAATGCAGGGCAGGCAGCGTCTATGGAGAGGAATAAACAGTCGATGTTTCAGGCCTCAGGAGTCAGCCTGAAACGCCGACTGTTTATTCATTCACAAAGATAATGATTGGCTTCACTTGTTACAGTCCGAGGACGAGTCCTCACCTCCAACACCAACAATAGCTTGTCACTATTTACTCCTACCCCTCCACACCTTCTTCTGGCCTCTGCCCCCTTCCTTTCCAGTCTTGGCCCAACTCTTTACTCCTCAACATAAATGCTGCCTGGCCTGCTGATTTTCTCCAGCATAGGACGGCCACATCTGTGCCAGGTGCGCCGAGCTGCAGCTCCTGAGGGACCAGGTTAGGGAACTGGAGCTGCAGCTCGATGACCTTCGCCTGGTCAGGGAGAGTGAGGAGGTGATAGAGAGGAGTTACAGGCAGGTGGTCACTCCGGGGCCACGGGAGGCAGATAGGTGGGTCACAGTCAGAAGGGGGGAAGGGGAAGAGTCAGGTACTAGAGAGTACCCCTGTGGCTGTACCCCTGGACAATAAGTACTCCTGTTTGAGGGGAAGTGGCAATGGCCGTGCCTCTGGCACAGAGTCCGGCCCTGTGCTCAGAAGGGTAGGGAAAGGAAGAGGAAGGCAGTAGTGATAGGGGATTCTATAGTCAGGGGGTCAGACAGGCGATTCTGTGGACGCAGGAAAGAAACTCAGATGGTAGTTTGCCTCCCAGGTGCCAGGGTCCAGGATGTTTCAGATTACCACGATACCCTGCAGTGTGGGGGAGAACAGCCAGAGGTCGTGGTACATATTGGTACCAATGACATAGGGGGGGGGAAAGGGAAGAGGTCCTGAAAAAAAACAACAGGGAATTAGGAAGGAAGTTGAGAAGCAGGACTGCAAAGGTAGTAATCTCAGGATTACTGCCTGTACCACGCGACAGTGAGTATAGGAATAGACTGAGGTGGAGGATAAATGCCTGGCTGAGGGATTGGAGCAGGGGGCAGGGATTCAGATTTCTGGATCATTGGGACCTCTTTTGGGGCAGGTGTAACCCGTACATAAAGGACGGGTTGTACTTGAATCCCAGGGGGACCAATATCCTGGCGGGGAGGTTTGCTAAGGCTACTGGGGAGAGTTTAAACTAGAATTGTTGGGGAGTGGGAACAGAACTGAAGAGACTGGGGAAGAGGAGGTTGGCTCACAAATAGTGAAAGCTTGTAGACAGTGAGAGAGGGAGGATAGGCAGGTGATAGAGAAGGGACGAGCTCAGGCCGAAGGTCTGAGGTGTGTCTATTTTAACACAAGGAGTGTTGTGAACAAAGCAGATGAGCTTAGAGCGTGGATCAGTACTTGGAGATATGATGTGGTGGCCATTACAGAGGCTTGGATGGCTCAGGGACAGGAATGGTTACTTCAAGTGCTGGGCTTTAGATGTTTCAGAAAGGACGGGGGCGGGGGGAGACAAAGGAGGTGGGGGCGCGGCACTGCTGATCAGGGATAGTGTCACGGCTGCAGAAAAGGTGGACACCATGGAGGGATTGTCAACGGAGTCTCTGTGGGTGGAGGGTAGGAACAGGAAGGGGGTCAATAACTTTACTGAGTGTTTTTTATAGGCCGCCCAATAGTAACAGGGATATCGAAGAACGGGAGTTTAGTGATCAGTAGTGTGCCTCAGGGGAACTGTTCTGGGACCCCCTACTCTTTGTGATTTTTATAAATGACCTGGATGAGGAAGTGGAGGGATGGGTTAGTAAGTTTGCTGATGACACAAAGGTTGGGAGTGTTGTGGATAGTGTGGAGGGCTGTCAGAGGTTACAGCGGTTCATTGATAGGATGCAAAACTGGGCTGAGAAGTGGCAGATGTGGAGTTCAACCCAGATAAGTGTGAAGTGGTTCATTTTGGTAGGTCAAATCTGATGGCAGAATATAGTATTAATGGTAACTCTGTGGCTAAGAAGGCGTACGGTGTATTGGCCTTCCTCAATCATGGAATTGGATTTAGGAGCCAAGTGGTGATGTTGCAGCTATATAGGACCCTGGTCAGACCCCACTTGGAGCACTGTGCTCAGTTCTGGTCACCTCACTACAGGAAGGATGTGGAAACCATAGAAAGGGTGCAGAGGAGATTTACAAGGATGTTGCCTGGATTGGGGAGCATGCCTCATGAGAATAGGTTGAGTGAACTCGGCCTTTTCTCCTTGGAGTGACGGAGGATGAGGGGTGACCTGATGGAGGTGTACAAGATGATGAGAGGCATTGATCATGTGGATAGTCAGAGGCTTTTTCCCAGGGCTGAAATGGTTGCCACAAGAGGGCACAGGTTTAAGGTGCTGGGGAGTAGGTACAGAGGAGATGTCAGGGGTAAGGTTTTTTACTCAGAGAGTGGTGAGTGTGTGGAATGGGCTGCGGGCAACGGTGGTGGAGGTGGATATGATAGGGTCTTTTAAGAGACTTTTGGATAGGTACATGGAGCTTAGAAAAATAGAGGGCTACAGGTAAGCCTAGTAATTTCTAAGGTAGGGACATGTTCGGCACAGCTTTGTGGGCCGAAGGGCCTGTATTGTGCTGTAGGTTTTCTATGTTTCTATATTTCTTTTGTGTATGTGTTACTCTGTATTTTCAGGATCTCTTCTCCCCAAGACTGAGTCACCCTTACAAACCTGGAATGTGGGAGGGAGGCACGGAGCATCTCCACTTTCCCAGGTAAGACAATAGACAGTAGGTGCAGGGGTAGGCCATTCGGCCCTTCTAGCCAGCACCACCATTCACTGTGATCATGGCTGATCATACACAATCAGTACCCCGTTCCTGCCCTCTCCCCATATCCCTTGACCCCGCTACCTATAAGAGCTCTATCTAACTCTCTCTTGAATGCATCCAGAGACTGGGCCTCCACTGCCTTCTGGGGCAGAGCATTCCACATATCCACCACTCTCTGGGTGAAAAAGTTTTTCCGCATCTCTGTTCTACATGGCCTACCCCTTATTTTTAAACTGTGGCCTCTAGTTCTGGACTCACCCATCAGTGGGAACATGCTTCCTGCCTCCAGCGTGTCCAATCCCTTAATAATATATGTTTCAATCAGATTCCCTCTCATCCTTCTAAATTTCAGTGTAGACAAGCCCAGTCGCTCCAATCTTTCAACATATGACAGTCCCGCCATTCCGGGAATTAACCTTGTGAACCTACGCTGCATTCCCTCAATAGCAAGAATGTCCTTCCTCAAATTTGGAGACCAAAACTGCACACAATACTCCAGGTGGGGTCTCACCAGGGCCCTGTCCAGCTGCAGAAGGACCTCTTTACTCCTATACTCAATTCCTCTTGTTATAAAGGCCAGCATGTCATTAGCTTTCTTCACTGCCTGCTGTACCTGCATGCTTGCTTTCATTGACTGATGTACAAGAACACCTAGATCTCGTTGTGCTTCCCCTTTTCCTAACTTGACTCCATTTAGATAGTAATCTGCCTTCCTGTTCTTACCACCAAAGTTGATAACCTCACATTTATCCATATTAAACTGCATCTGCCATACATTTGCCCACTCACCCAACCTGTCCAAGTCACCCTGCATTCTCATAACATCCTCCTGACATTTCACACTGCCACCCAGCTTTTTCAGCAAATTTGCTAATGTTGCTTTTAATCCTTCATCTAAATCATTAATTTATATTGTAAACAGCTGCAGCCCCAGCACTGAACCTTGCGGTACCCACTGGTCACAGCCTGCCATTCCGAAAGGGACCCGTTAATCGCTACTCTTTGTTTTTGATCTTGATTGCCAATCAACTGCTATTCAATTCTTGATTGCACTATCCAACTGCCAAAACTGCCAGAATCTCTCGAGCCAAAGCCGGGCACTTTCCACACCAGGCACCTCCCACGACCAGGTCACTCCACAACAGCTCTCCCTCCTAATAATATGTCCAATACTCCATCCTCTCGGCCCTATTCTAACAACTTTCTACAGGAACTGCACTGTGTGGGATGGAAGCTGCTAAGCTTCCTTGGGGTCTGCACAACTCCACAGGGAATAGTAAAGATCACAAAATGTTTGAGATCTGGGTTTGAGAATCCCCATCACCCATCCGGCAATCTCTCTGACTGACCACCCACCCCACAACCTCTCTGACCCACCACCCACCCCACAATCTAACTGACCCACCACCCATCCCACAATCTCTCTGACCCACCACCCACCCCACAATCTAACTGACCCACCACCCATCCTGCAATCTCTCTGACTGACCACCCATCCCACAACCTCTCTGACGCACCACCCATCCCACAATCTCTCTGACCCACCACCCATCCCACAATCTCTCTGACCCACCACCTATCCCACAATCTCTCTCTGACCCACCACCCACCCCACAATCTCTCTTACCCACCTCCCATCCCACAATCTCTCTGACCCACCAGCCATCCCACAATCTCTCTGTGACCCACCACCCATCCCAGAATCTCTCTGTAACCAACCAACCACTCCACAATCTCTCTGACCCACCACACATCCTGCAATCTCTCTGACCCACCACCCATCCCACAATCTCTCTCTGACCCACCACCCATCCCACAATCTCTATGACCCACGACCCATCCCACAATCTCTCTGACCCACCACCCACCCCACAATCTCTCTGACCCACCACCCATCCCACAATCTCTCTGACCCACCACCCATCCCACAATCTGTATGACCCACGACCCATCCCACAATCTCTCTCTGACCCACCACCCACCCCACAATCTCTCTGACCCACCACCCATCCCACAATCTCTCTGACCCACCACCCATCCCACAATCTCTCTGACCCACGACCCATCCCACAATCTCTGACCCTCCAACTATCCCAGAATCTCTCTGTAACCAAACACCCACCCCACATTCTCTCTGACCCACCACCCACCCCACAATCTCTCTCTGACCCACTACCCATCCCACAATCTCTCTCTGACCGACTACCCATCCCACAATCTCTCTGACCCACCACCCATCCCACAATCTCTGACCCACCACCCATCCCACAATCTCTCTGTAACCCACCACCCATCCCACAATCACTCTGACCCTCCACCCATCCCACAATCTCTGACTCTCCACCCATCCCACAATCTCTGACCCTCCACCCATCCCAGAATCTCTCTGTAACCCACCACCCACCCCACAATCTAACTGACCCACCACCCATCCAGCAATCTCTCTGACTGACCACCCATCCCACAACCTCTCTGACGTACCACCCATCCCACAATCTCTCTGACCCACCACCCATCCCACAATCTCTCTGACCCACCACCTATCCCACAATCTCTCTCTGACCCACCACCCACCCCACAATCTCTCTTACCCACCTCCCATCCCACAATCTCTCTGACCCACCAGCCATCCCACAATCTCTCTGTGACCCACCACCCATCCCAGAATCTCTCTGTAACCAACCAACCACTCCACAATCTCTCTGACCCACCACACATCCTGCAATCTCTCTGACCCACCACCCATCCCACAATCACTCTCTGACCCACCACCCATCCCACAATCTCTATGACCCACGACCCATCCCACAATCTCTCTGACCCACCACCCACCCCACAATCTCTCTGACCCACCACCCATCCCACAATCTCTCTGACCCACCACCCATCCCACAATCTGTATGACCCACGACCCATCCCACAATCTCTCTCTGACCCACCACCCACCCCACAATCTCTCTGACCCACCACCCATCCCACAATCTCTCTGACCCACCACCCATCCCACAATCTCTCTGACCCACGACCCATCCCACAATCTCTGACCCTCCAACTATCCCAGAATCTCTCTGTAACCAAACACCCACCCCACATTCTCTCTGACCCACCACCCACCCCACAATCTCTCTCTGACCGACTACCCATCCCACAATCTCTCTGACCCACCACCCATCCCACAATCTCTGACCCACCACCCATCCCACAATCTCTCTGTAACCCACCACCCATCCCACAATCTCTCTGACCCTCCACCCATCCCACAATCTCTGACTCTCCACCCATCCCACAATCTCTGACCCTCCACCCATCCCAGAATCTCTCTGTAACCCACCACCCACCCCACATTCTCTCTGACCCACCACCCACCTCACAATCTCTCTGACCTACCACCCATCCCACAATCTCTCTGACCCACCACCCATCCCACAATCTCTCTGACCCACCACCCACCCCACAATCTCTCTTTTACCCACCACCCATCCCATAATCTCTCTGACCCACCACCCACCCCACAATCTCTCTTTTACCCACCACCCATCCCACACTCTCTGACCCTCCAGCCATCCCAGAATCTCTCTGAAACCAACCACCCACCCCACATTCTCTCTGACCCACCACCCATCACACAATCTCTCTGACCTACCAACCATCCCACAATCTCTCTGACCCACCACCCATCCCACAATCTCTCTGTAACCCACCACCCATCCCACAATCTCTCTCTGACCCACCACCCATCCCACAATCTCTCTGTGACCCCACCCATCCCACAATCCCACATCACCCCCCCTCACTGAACACAAACGGTACAGACAGGAACAACATCACCCCCCCTCACTGAAAACAAACGGTACAGACAGGAACAACATCACCCCCCCTCACTGAAAACAAACGGTACAGACAGGAACAACATCACCCCCCCCACTGAAAACAAACGGTACGGACAGGAACAACATCACCCCCCCTCACTGAAAACAAACGGTACAGACAGGAACAACATCACCCCCCCTCACTGAAAACAAACGGTACAGACAGGAACAACATCACCCCCCCCACTGAAAACAAACGGTACAGACAGGAACAACATCACCCCCCCTCACTGAAAACAAACGGTACAGACAGGAACAACATCACCCCCCCTCACTGAAAACAAACGGTACAGACAGGAACAACATCACCCCCCCTCACTGAAAACAAACGGTACAGACAGGAACAACATCACCCCCCCCCTCACTGAAAACAAACGGTACAGACAGGAACAACATCAACCCCCCTCACTGAAAACAAACGGTACAGACAGGAACAACATCACCCCCCCCACTGAAAACAAACGGTACGGACAGGAACAACATCACCCCCCCCCCACTGAAAACAAACGGTACGGACAGGAACAACATCACCCCCCCTCACTGAAAACAAACGGTACAGACAGGAACAACATCACCCCCCCTCACTGAAAACAAACGGTACAGACAGGAACAACATCACCCCCCCCTCACTGAAAACAAACGGTACAGACAGGAACAACATCACCCCCCCTCACTGAAAACAAACGGTACAGACAGGAACAACATCACCCCCCCCCCACTGAAAACAAACGGTACAGACAGGAACAACATCACCCCCCCCCTCACTGAAAACAAACGGTACAGACAGGAACAACATCACCCCCCCCCCACTGAAAACAAACGGTACAGACAGGAACAACATCAACCCCCCTCACTGAAAACAAACGGTACAGACAGGAACAACATCACCCCCCCTCACTGAAAACAAACGGTACGGACAGGAACAACATCACCCCCCCCTCACTGAAAACAAACGGTACAGACAGGAACAACATCACCCCCCCCTCACTGAAAACAAACGGTACAGACAGGAACAACATCAACCCCCCTCACTGAAAACAAACGGTACAGACAGGAACAGCATCACCCCCCCCCTCACTGAAAACAAACTGTACAGACAGGAACAACATCACCCCCCCCCTCACTGAAAACAAACGGTACAGACAGGAACAACATCACCCCCCCCTCACTGAAAACAAACGGTACAGACAGGAACAACATCACCCCCCCCTCACTGAAAACAAACGATACAGACAGGAACAACATCACCCCCCCTCACTGAAAACAAACGGTACAGACAGGAACAACATCACCCCCCCTCACTGAAAACAAACGGTACAGACAGGAACAACATCACCCCCCCTCACTGAAAACAAACGGTACGGACAGGAACAGCATCACCCCCCCCCTCACTGAAAACAAACTGTACAGACAGGAACAACATCACCCCCCCACTGAAAACAAACGGTACAGACAGGAACAACATCACCCCCCCCCCCCTCACTGAAAACAAACGGTACAGACAGGAACAACATCACCCCCCCCCACTGAAAACAAACGGTACAGACAGGAACAACATCACCCCCCCCCCCACTGAAAACAAACGGTACAGACAGGAACAACATCACCCCCCCTCACTGAAAACAAACGGTACGGACAGGAACAACATCACCCCCCCCCCACTGAAAACAAACGGTACAGACAGGAACAACATCACCCCCCCCACTGGAAACAAACGGTACAGACAGGAACAACATCACCCCCCCCACTGAAAACAAACGGTACAGACAGGAACAACATCACCCCCCCTCACTGAAAATAAACGGTACAGACAGGAACAACATCACCCCCCCCACTGAAAACAAACGGTACAGACAGGAACAACATCACCCCCCCTCACTGAAAACAAACGGTACGGACAGGAACAACATCACCCCCCCTCACTGAAAACAAACGGTACGGACAGGAACAACATCACCCCCCCTCACTGAAAACAAACGGTACAGACAGGAACAACATCACCCCCCCCCCACTGAAAACAAACGGTACAGACAGGAACAACATCACCCCCCCTCACTGAAAACAAACGATACAGACAGGAACAACATCACCCCCCCTCACTGAAAACAAACGGTACAGACAGGAACAACATCACCCCCCCTCACTGAAAACAAACGGTACAGACAGGAACAACATCACCCCCCCTCACTGAAAACAAACGGTACAGACAGGAACAACATCACCCCCCCCACTGAAAACAAACGGTACGGACAGGAACAACATCATCCCCCCCCACTGAAAACAAACGGTACAGACAGGAACAACATCACCCCCCCTCACTGAAAACAAACAGTACAGACAGGAACAACATCACCCCCCCCCAGTAAAAACAAATGGGAAATTGCCGAGGAAGGAAACGAGTTTAAGGACGGCGTTTCGGCTCAGCCCGATTGAAAGGTGCCCAAAATGCGACCCGGAAGTGGACCGACCAGGAAGTAGAGTGCAAAGTGGAAACCAGAGAGCGAGTGGGTTTTCCATCGTCCTAAATATCAGGGGAGAGAGACATCTTCCAAACCTCCCTCTGGAGGGTTTGAGAGTTGTGGGGAGTGGTGAGGGGGGAGAGAGTGAGAGAGAGGAGGAAAAGGGAGAGAGAGAGAGGAGATGGGGAGTGAGGGGGTGGAGAGAGAGATTGAGGAAGAGAGAGAGAGAGAGCGAGAGAGTGGAGTGACATTTGCAATTTTCCAGTCCTCCAGAACCATGCCAGAATCCGATGATTCTTGAAGGATCATTACTAATCTTCCAGAATCTCTTCAGCCACTTCTTTCAGAATCCCGGGGCTGTACAGCATCTGGTCCAGGTGACTTATCTACCTTCAGATCTTCCTGTTTCCCCAACTTCTCACTAGTGATGGTAACAACAATCACTTGTGCTTCCTGCCTTTCTGGCTTGTCTTACACAGTCTCGTCCCTCTTTTACACTTTATGTATCTCAAATAAACTTTTGGTATCCTCTTTGATATTATTGGCTAGTTTACCTTCTTATTTCATCTTTTCTCTCCGTATGGCTTCTGTTGATTTTTATAAACTTCCCAGTCCTCTAACCTTGCAGAAATTTTTGCTCAATTACCTGCCCTCTCGTTTGCTTTGAAGCTGTATTTCACTTCCCATGTTGGGTCATCCTGCCCTTGGAATATTTCTTTTTCTTTGTCATATACCTATCCTGGACTTTCCGAATTGACTCCAGTTGGCGCTGTTCGTGGGGTCGAAGTAAATCATGCAAAGCAAACCAAACCGT
The DNA here is from genome assembly GCF_030144855.1 of Hypanus sabinus. NCBI lineage: Eukaryota > Metazoa > Chordata > Chondrichthyes > Myliobatiformes > Dasyatidae > Hypanus > Hypanus sabinus. The sequence goes on from NW_026780092.1 coordinate 23,860, forward strand.
GTAGAGTTCGATTATATACTTTGAACTTTGAACTTATTTGCATAATTGGTAATCTTCTGCACATTAATTTCTTGTCAGTCTGTTAATGTAAAATTCTTCATAAATACAATTGGATTTCTGAAGACCTGCAGGAAACTGCATCTCAGGGTGGTGTGTTTTCATACTTTTCATACTTTGATAATAAATTCTTGAAATTTTAATGTGACGCAATCAAGAAGTCAGAAGGAAGTAATTTTCAAATGAGCCAAGGCCGAAAGATTTATGGTGAGTGAGTGAGGTGATGTCCTGTCGGCGGGTGGAGCGGGGTGAGTTGTACGGGGAACAGTCTAGTACAACACTTGCACGGAGGTGGACAGGGCAGAGGGTAGATGGGTAGGACGGCAATGGCACAATTTGTGGCTGACAGGATTTAATACCCTGATTCCTCCTAACATCTCTGTACTGTGTTCAAACCAACACTGACTGATGCTGTCTCGGTCCAATCTCCTTGAGATTTCTTATTCCCTCATTTGCCCCCTCTGTTCCTGCCTCCCTGCTGCCCTGCACCTGCTGGGGCGAGGCTCCTGGGTGACAATCTTCTGCAGACACTCCCTGAATAACAGTAACAATTTTTTTTATATTTCTGCTGCCTTCTATATCAGGCATTGCATTGAACTGCAGCTGCTAAGGTAACTAAGTTCACGACACGTGTGGGTGATAATAAACCGGATTCTGATTCTCAGCACTCTCCCGTCCCTGAGAGTTCATTTGACTTCAGAGCAAGGCTGTGTTCAGTAAGAACGAAACTGAAGTGCCAAATTCCTCTTTACAGATTTGCTGTTCCTGGAAGGGACGTGTTACAGTAAATGCTGACAACTCACAAGCATAGGGAGCTCACAGAAGCAGAAAGTTCAAAGGCAGAAAGCTGACAGAAGGAAAGAGTTCATAAAAGGAGAGAGCTCACAGAGGAGAAAGTTGACAGGCAGAGAGAGCTGACAGGCACAGAGTGGTGACAGGTGAGACAGGCAGAGAGAGCTGACAGGCACAGAGTGGTGACAGGTGAGACAGGCAGAGAGAGCTGACAGGCACAGAGTGGTGACAGGTGAGACAGGCAGAGAGAGCTGACAGGCACAGAGTGGTGACAGGTGAGACAGGCAGAGAGAGCTGACAGGCACAGAGTGGTGACAGGTGAGACAGGCAGAGAGAGCTGACAGGCACAGAGTGGTGACAGGTGAGACAGGCAGAGAGAGCTGACAGGCACAGAGTGGTGACAGGTGAGACAGGCAGAGAGAGCTGACAGGCACAGAGTGGTGACAGGTGAGACAGGCAGAGAGAGCTGACAGGCACAGAGTGGTGACAGGTGAGACAGACAGACAGAGCTGACAGGCACAGAGTGGTGACAGGTGACACAGGCAGAGAGAGCTGCCAGGCACAGAGTGGTGACAGGTGAGACAGGCAGAGAGAGCTGCCAGGCACAGAGTGGTGACAGGTGAGGCAGACAGAGAGAGCTGACAGGCACAGAGTGGTGACAGGTGAGACAGACAGAGAGAGCTGACAGGCACAGAGTGGTGACAGGTGAGACAGGCAGAGAGAGCTGACAGGCACAGAGTGGTGACAGGTGAGACAGGCAGAGAGAGCTGACAGGCACAGAGTGGTGACAGGTGAGACAGGCAGAGAGAGCTGACAGGCACAGAGTGGTGACAGGTGAGACAGGCAGAGAGAGCTGACAGGCACAGAGTGGTGACAGGTGAGACAGGCAGAGAGAGCTGACAGGCACAGAGTGGTGACAGGTGAGACAGGCAGAGAGAGCTGACAGGCACAGAGTGGTGACAGGTGAGACAGGCAGAGAGAGCTGACAGGCACAGAGTGGTGACAGGTGAGACAGGCAGAGAGAGCTGACAGGCACAGAGTGGTGACAGGTGAGACAGACAGACAGAGCTGACAGGCACAGAGTGGTGACAGGTGACACAGGCAGAGAGAGCTGCCAGGCACAGAGTGGTGACAGGTGAGACAGGCAGAGAGAGCTGCCAGGCACAGAGTGGTGACAGGTGAGGCAGACAGAGAGAGCTGACAGGCACAGAGTGGTGACAGGTGAGACAGACAGAGAGAGCTGACAGGCACAGAGTGGTGACAGGTGAGAGACAGAGAGAGCTGACAGGCACAGAGTGGTGACAGGTGAGACAGGCAGAGAGAGCTGACAGGCACAGAGTGGTGACAGGTGAGACAGACAGAGAGAGCTGACAGGCACAGAGTGGTGACAGGTGAGACAGGCAGAGAGAGCTGACAGGCACAGAGTGGTGACAGGTGAGACAGGCAGAGAGAGCTGACAGGCACAGAGTGGTGACAGGTGAGACAGGCAGAGAGAGCTGACAGGCACAGAGTGGTGACAGGTGAGACAGACAGAGAGTGCTGACAGGCACAGAGTGGTGACAGGTGACACAGGCAGAGAGAGCTGCCAGGCACAGAGTGGTGACAGGTGAGACAGACAGAGAGAGCTGACAGGCACAGAGTGGTGACAGGTGAGAGACAGAGCTGACAGGCACAGAGTGGTGACAGGTGAGACAGGCAGAGAGAGCTGACAGGCACAGAGTGGTGACAGGTGAGACAGGCAGAGAGAGCTGACAGGCACAGAGTGGTGACAGGTGAGACAGACAGAGAGAGCTGACAGGCACAGAGTGGTGACAGGTGAGACAGGCACAGAGAGCTGACAGGCACAGAGTGGTGACAGGTGAGAAAGGCAGAGAGAGCTGACAGGCACAGAGTGGTGACAGGTGAGAGACAGAGAGAGCTGACAGGCACAGAGTGGTGACAGGTGAGACAGGCAGAGAGAGCTGCCAGGCACAGAGTGGTGACAGGTGAGACAGGCAGAGAGAGCTGCCAGGCACAGAGTGGTGACAGGTGAGGCAGACAGAGAGAGCTGACAGGCACAGAGTGGTGACAGGTGAGACAGACAGAGAGAGCTGACAGGCACAGAGTGGTGACAGGTGAGACAGGCAGAGAGAGCTGACAGGCACAGAGTGGTGACAGGTGAGACAGGCAGAGAGAGCTGACAGGCACAGAGTGGTGACAGGTGAGACAGGCAGAGAGAGCTGACAGGCACAGAGTGGTGACAGGTGAGACAGGCAGAGAGAGCTGACAGGCACAGAGTGGTGACAGGTGAGACAGGCAGAGAGAGCTGACAGGCACAGAGTGGTGACAGGTGAGACAGGCAGAGAGAGCTGACAGGCACAGAGTGGTGACAGGTGAGACAGGCAGAGAGAGCTGACAGGCACAGAGTGGTGACAGGTGAGACAGGCAGAGAGAGCTGACAGGCACAGAGTGGTGACAGGTGAGACAGACAGACAGAGCTGACAGGCACAGAGTGGTGACAGGTGACACAGGCAGAGAGAGCTGCCAGGCACAGAGTGGTGACAGGTGAGACAGGCAGAGAGAGCTGCCAGGCACAGAGTGGTGACAGGTGAGGCAGACAGAGAGAGCTGACAGGCACAGAGTGGTGACAGGTGAGACAGACAGAGAGAGCTGACAGGCACAGAGTGGTGACAGGTGAGAGACAGAGAGAGCTGACAGGCACAGAGTGGTGACAGGTGAGACAGGCAGAGAGAGCTGACAGGCACAGAGTGGTGACAGGTGAGACAGACAGAGAGAGCTGACAGGCACAGAGTGGTGACAGGTGAGACAGGCAGAGAGAGCTGACAGGCACAGAGTGGTGACAGGTGAGACAGGCAGAGAGAGCTGACAGGCACAGAGTGGTGACAGGTGAGACAGGCAGAGAGAGCTGACAGGCACAGAGTGGTGACAGGTGAGACAGACAGAGAGTGCTGACAGGCACAGAGTGGTGACAGGTGACACAGGCAGAGAGAGCTGCCAGGCACAGAGTGGTGACAGGTGAGACAGACAGAGAGAGCTGACAGGCACAGAGTGGTGACAGGTGAGAGACAGAGCTGACAGGCACAGAGTGGTGACAGGTGAGACAGGCAGAGAGAGCTGACAGGCACAGAGTGGTGACAGGTGAGACAGGCAGAGAGAGCTGACAGGCACAGAGTGGTGACAGGTGAGACAGACAGAGAGAGCTGACAGGCACAGAGTGGTGACAGGTGAGACAGGCAGAGAGAGCTGACAGGCACAGAGTGGTGACAGGTGAGACAGGCAGAGAGAGCTGACAGGCACAGAGTGGTGACAGGTGAGACAGGCAGAGAGAGCTGACAGGCACAGAGTGGTGACAGGTGAGACAGACAGAGAGAGCTGACAGGCACAGAGTGGTGACAGGTGAGACAGGCAGAGAGAGCTGACAGGCACAGAGTGGTGACAGGTGAGACAGGCAGAGAGAGCTGACAGGTGGAGAGCTGTCAGGCAGAGAGCTCCGAGAGGAGAAGGTTTCCAGGCAGAGAGAGAGCTCACAGGCAGGGACAGCTGACAGAAGGTGAGAACTGAGAGGCAGAGTGAGCTGTCAGGGAGAGATCTGACAGGAGAAACTTCACAGGTGGAGAAAGTTCACAGCAGAGTACAGTGTGACAATCCCTCCCCACATTGTGACCCTCCCTCAGTACCACCACTCCCACAGTGTGACTCACCCTCTGTACCACCTCTCCCACAGTGTGACCCTTTCTCAGTACCACCCCTCCCACAGTGTGACTCACCCTCTGTACCACCCCTCCCCAGTGTGACCCACCCTCTGTACCACCCCTCCCACAGTGTGACCCTCCCTCTGTACCACCCCTCCCACAGTGTGACCCTCGCTCGGTACCACCCCTCCCACAGTGTGACCCTCCCTCGGTACCACCCCCCCCACAGTGTGACTCACCCTCTGTACCACCCCTCCCACAGTGTGACCCTCCCTCGGTACCACCCCTCCCACAGTGTGACCCTCCCTCGGTACCACCCCTCCCACAGTGTGACTCACCCTCTGTACCACCCCTCCCACAGTGTGACCCTCCCTCGGTACCACCCCTCCCACAATGTGACCCTCCCTCAGTACCACCCCTCCCACAGTGTGACTCACCCTCTGTACCACCCCTCCCACAGTGTAACACCCTCTGTACCACCCCTCCCACAGTGTGACCCTCCCTCAGTACCACCCCTCCCACAGTGTGACTCACCCTCTGTACCACCCCTCCCACAGTGTGACCCTCCCTCAGTACCACCCCTCCCACAGTGTGACTCACCGTCTGTACCACCCCTCCCACAGTGTGACCCTCCCTCAGTACCACCCCTCCCACAGTGTGACTCACCCTCTGTACCACCCCTCCCACAGTGTAACACCCTCTGTACCACCCCTCCCACAATGTGACTCACCCTCTGTACCACCCCTCCCACAGTCTGACCCGCCCTCAGTACCACCCCTCCCACAGTGTGACTCTCCCTCAGTAACACCCCTCCCACAGTGTGACCCTCCCTCTGTACCACCCCTCCTACAGTGAGACCCTCTCTCAGTACCGCCCCTCCCACAGTGTGACCCTCCCTCTGTACCACCCCTCCCATAGTGTGTCCCTCTCTCTGTACCACCCCTCCCACAGTGTGACCATCCCTCAGTACCACCCCTCCCACAGTGTGACCATCCCTCAGTACCACCCCTCCCACAGTGTGACCCTCTCTCTGTACCACCCCTCCCACAGTGTGACCATCCCTCAGTACCACCCCTCCCACAGTGTGACTCACCCTCTGTACCACCCCTCCCACAGTGTGACCCACCCTCTGTACCACCCCTCCCACAGTGTGACCCTCCCTCTGTACCACACCTCCCACAGTGTGACCCTCCCTCTGTACCACACCTCCCACAGCGTGACTCACCCTCAGTACCACCCCTCCCACAGTGTGACTCTCCCTCAGTACCACCCCTCCCACAGTGTGACCCTCCCTCAGTACCACCCCTCCCACAGTGTGACTCTCCCTCAGTACCACCCCTCCCACAGTGTGACCCTCCCTCTGTACCACCCCTCCCACAGTGAGACTCACCCTCTGTACCACCCCTCCCACAGTGACCCTCCCTCAGTACCACCCCTCCCACAGTGTGACTCACCCTCTGTACCACCCCTCCCACAGTGTGACCATCCCTCAGTACCACCCCTCCCACAGTGTGACCCTCTCTCTGTACCACCCCTCCCACAGTGTGACCCTCCCTCAGTACCACCCCTCCCACAGTGTGACTCTCCCTCAGTACAACCCCTCCCACAGTGTGACCCTCCCTCTGTACCACCCCTCCCACAGTGAGACTCACCCTCTGTACCACCCCTCCCACAGTGTGACCCTCCCTCGGTACCACCCCTCCCACAGTGTGACTCACCCTCTGTACCACCCCTCCCACAGTGTGACCCTCCCTCAGTACCACCCCTCCCACAGTGTGACTCACCCTCTGTACCACCCCTCCCACAGTGTGACCCTCCCTCTGTACCACCCCTCCCACAGTGTGACTCACCCTCTGTACCACCCCTCCCACAGGGTGACTCACCCTCTGTACCACCCCTCCCACAGTGTGACCCTCCCTCGGTACCACCCCTCCCACAGTGTGACCCTCCCTCGGTACCACCCCTCCCACAGTGTGACTCACCCTCTGTACCACCCCTCCCACAGTGTGACCCTCCCTCTGTACCCCCCTCCCACAGTGTGACTCACCCTCTGTACCACCCCTCCCACAGTGTAACACCCTCTGTACCACCCCTCCCACAATGTGACTCACCCTCGGTACCACCCCTCCCACAGTGTGACCCTCCCTCAGTACCACCCCTCCCACAGTGTGACCCTCTCTCTGTACCCCCCCCCACAGTGTGACTCACCCTCTGTACCACCCCTCCCCAGTGTGACCCTCCCTCAGTACCACCCCTCCCACAGTGTGACCCTCTCTCTGTACCCCCCCCACAGTGTGACTCACCCTCTGTACCACCCCTCCCCAGTGTGACCCTTCCTCAGTACCACCCCTCCCACAGTGTGACTCACCCTCAGTACCACCCCTCCCACAGTGTGACCCTCCCTCAGTACCACCCCTCCCACAGTGTGACCCTCCCTCAGTACCACCCCTCCCACAGCGTGACCCTTCCTCAGTACCACCCCTCCCCAGTGTGACTCACCCTCAGTACCACCCCTCCCACAGTGTGACTCACCCTCTGTACCACCCCTCCCACAGTGTGACTCACCCTCTGTACCACCCCTCCCCAGTGTGACCCTCCCTCAGTACCACCCCTCCCGCAGTGTGACCCTCCCTCCGTACCACCTCTCCCACAGTGTGACCCTCCCTCGGTACCACCCCTCCCACAGTGTGACCCTCCCTCTGTACCACCCCTCCCACAGTGTGACTCACCCTCTGTACCCCCCCTCCCACAGTGTGACCCTCCCTCTGTACCCCCCCTCCCACAGTGTGACTCACCCTCTGTACCACACCTCCCACAGTGTGACTCACCCTCTGTACCCCCCCTCCCACAGTGTGACCCTCCCTCAGTACCACCCCTCCCACAGTGTGACTCACCCTCAGTACCACCCCTCCCACAGTGTGACCCTCCCTCCGTACCACCTCTCCCACAGTGTGACCCTCCCTCAGTACCACCCCTCCCACAGTGTGACCCTCCCTCAGTACCACACCTCCCACAGTGTGACCCTCCCTCGGTACCACCCCTCCCACAGTGTGACCCTCCCTCTGTACCACCCCTCCCACAGTGTGACTCACCCTCTGTACCCCCCCTCCCCCAGTGTGACCCTCCCTCTGTACCCCCCCTCCCACAGTGTGACTCACCCTCTGTACCACCCCTCCCACAGTGTGACTCACCCTCTGTACCCCCCCTCCCACAGTGTGACCCTCCCTCAGTACCACCCCTCCCACAGTGTGACTCACCCTCTGTACCACCCCTCCCACAGTGTGACTCACCCTCTGTACCCCCCCTCCCACAGTGTGACCCTCCCTCAGTACCACCCCTCCCACAGTGTGACCCTCCCTCTGTACCACCCCTCCCACAGTGTGACTCACCCTCTGTACCCCCCCTCCCACAGTGTGACCCTCCCTCTGTACCCCCCTCCCACAGTGTGACTCACCCTCTGTACCACCCCTCCCACAGTGTGTCTCACCCTATGTACCACCCCTCCCACAGTGTGACCCTCCCTCTGTACCCCCCCTCCCACAGTGTGACTCACCCTCAGTACCACCCCTCCCACAGTGTGACTCACCCTCTGTACCACCCCTCCCACAGTGTGACCCTCCCTCTGTACCACCCCTCCCACAGTGTGACTCACCCTCTGTACCCCCCCTCCAACAGTGTGACCCTCCCTCTGTACCCCCCTCCCACAGTGTGACCATCCCTCAGTACCCCCCTCCCACAGTGTGACCCTCCCTCAGTACCACCCCTCCCACAGTGTGACCCTCCCTCTGTACCCCCCCCACAGTGTGACTCACCCTCTGTACCACCCCTCCCACAGTGTGACACCCTCTGTACCACCCCTCCCCAGTGTGACTCACCCTCTGTACCCCCCCTCCCACAGTGTGACACCCTCTGTACCACCCCTCCCACAGTGTGACTCACCCTCTGTACCACCCCTCCCACAGTGTGCTGTACCCCCCCCTCCCACAGTGTGACTCACCCTCTGTACCACCCCTCCCACAGTGTGACCCTCCCTCAGTACCACCCCTCCGACAGTGTGACACCCTCTGCACCACCCCTCCCACAGTGTGACTCACCCTCTGTACCACCCCTCCCACAGTGTGACCCTCCCTCTGTACCACTCCTCCCACAGTGTGACCCTCCCTCTGTACCACCCCTCCCCAGTGTGACCGTCTGTCAGTATCAGCCTTGTCTCTGTGTCACCGCCCACCATATGACCCTCTCTCTGCGGCACCCTGTCCCGTGGGAGCGACACACTCGTATAAGCAGTGCCAGATCAGTGGTGCAGGGTGGAGACCGAGGCAAGGGAGATTCCACCACCCTAGTTCCTCAGCAGCCTTCCCTCAGCCACAGTAGTTGCTGTGTAATTGGAGCATTGCGTGCAGTTCTGGCCAGCTACTTAGAGGAAAGACTGAAGGAGTGTGGAGAATATTTACTAGGATCTGGCCAGGTCTTGAGTTACAGGGGAAGGTTGAGTAGGTCAGGACTTTATTCCCTGGAGCATCGGAGGGTGAGGGAAGACTTGATAGACAACATTATCAGGGGTGTCGATAGGAGAAATACAAGCAGGCTTTTTCCACTGAGGCTGGGTGAGACTAGAACTAGAGGTCATGGGTTAGGGGTGAAAGGTGAACTGCTTTAGGTGAACCTGAGGGAGATCTTCATTCAGGCGATGTGATTGTGGAACGAACTGGTGAATGTGGGGCCAATTTCAGCATTCAGAAGTCCAGGTAGATATGTGGGTGGGAGGCGATGTGGTCAATAGGCAGGTGACAGTCTAGATGTGCTGAAGGACTTGTTTCTGAGCTGTAGTGTTCTAGGACTCAAGACACGCCTTGTGAACGCAAAGCTGATAAACCAGTTCTGCAGCTATTTGACCCATCCCCCACAGCCCGAGCCGAAAGCCCAGAGGACAGTGGCATCAAAACTTTTGGAATCAGTTCCTCACTGGAGTCTCCCTGTCGGTCCTGCCACGATTATCGTCCATCACCCAAAGGACTTCCCCACGCGGCCCCTCACAGCAGAAAAAGTAAAGATCATAGTCATGAGAGATTGAGCAGATGCTGGAAACACACACAATGCAGGGCAGGCAGCGTCTATGGAGAGGAATAAACAGTCGATGTTTCAGGCCTCAGGAGTCAGCCTGAAACGCCGACTGTTTATTCATTCACAAAGATAATGATTGGCTTCACTTGTTACAGTCCGAGGACGAGTCCTCACCTCCAACACCAACAATAGCTTGTCACTATTTACTCCTACCCCTCCACACCTTCTTCTGGCCTCTGCCCCCTTCCTTTCCAGTCTTGGCCCAACTCTTTACTCCTCAACATAAATGCTGCCTGGCCTGCTGATTTTCTCCAGCATAGGACGGCCACATCTGCACCAGGTGCGCCGAGCTGCAGCTCCTGAGGGACCGAGTTAGGGAACTGGAGCTGCAGCTCGATGACCTTCGCCTGGTCAGGGAGAGTGAGGAGGTGATAGAGAGGAGTTACAGGCAGGTGGTCACTCCGGGACCACGGGAGGCAGATAGGTGGGTCACAGTCAGGAAGGGGAAGAGTCAGGTACTAGAGAGTACCCCAGTGGCTGTACCCCTGGACAATAAGTACTCCTGTTTGAGGGGAAGTGGCAGTGGCCGTGCCTCTGGCACAGAGTCCGGCCCTGTGCTCAGAAGGGTAGGGAAAGGAAGAGGAAGGCAGTAGTGATAGGGGACTCTATAGTCAGGGGGTCAGACAGGCGATTCTGTGGACGCAGGAAAGAAACTCAGATGGTAGTTTGCCTCCCAGGTGCCAGGGTCCAGGATGTTTCAGATTACCACGATACCCTGCAGTGTGGGGGAGAACAGCCAGAGGTCGTGGTACATATTGGTACCAATGACATAGGGGGGGGAAAAGGGAAGAGGTCCTGAAAAAAAACAACAGGGAATTAGGAAGGAAGTTGAGAAGCAGGACTGCAAAGGTAGTAATCTCAGGATTACTGCCTGTACCACGCGACAGTGAGTATAGGAATAGACTGAGGTGGAGGATAAATGCCTGGCTGAGGGATTGGAGCAGGGGGCAGGGATTCAGATTTCTGGATCATTGGGACCTCTTTTGGGGCAGGTGTAACCCGTACATAAAGGACGGGTTGTACTTGAATCCCAGGGGGACCAATATCCTGGCGGGGAGGTTTGCTAAGGCTACTGGGGAGAGTTTAAACTAGAATTGTTGGGGAGTGGGAACAGAACTGAAGAGACTGGGGAAGAGGAGGTTGGCTCACAAATAGTGAAAGCTTGTAGACAGTGAGAGAGGGAGGATAGGCAGGTGATAGAGAAGGGACGAGCTCAGGCCGAAGGTCTGAGGTGTGTCTATTTTAACACAAGGAGTGTTGTGAACAAAGCAGATGAGCTTAGAGCGTGGATCAGTACTTGGAGATATGATGTGGTGGCCATTACAGAGGCTTGGATGGCTCAGGGACAGGAATGGTTACTTCAAGTGCTGGGCTTTAGATGTTTCAGAAAGGACGGGGGCGGGGGGAGACAAAGGAGGTGGGGGCGCGGCACTGCTGATCAGGGATAGTGTCACGGCTGCAGAAAAGGTGGACACCATGGAGGGATTGTCAACGGAGTCTCTGTGGGTGGAGGGTAGGAACAGGAAGGGGGTCAATAACTTTACTGAGTGTTTTTTATAGGCCGCCCAATAGTAACAGGGATATCGAAGAACGGGAGTTTAGTGATCAGTAGTGTGCCTCAGGGGAACTGTTCTGGGACCCCCTACTCTTTGTGATTTTTATAAATGACCTGGATGAGGAAGTGGAGGGATGGGTTAGTAAGTTTGCTGATGACACAAAGGTTGGGAGTGTTGTGGATAGTGTGGAGGGCTGTCAGAGGTTACAGCGGTTCATTGATAGGATGCAAAACTGGGCTGAGAAGTGGCAGATGTGGAGTTCAACCCAGATAAGTGTGAAGTGGTTCATTTTGGTAGGTCAAATCTGATGGCAGAATATAGTATTAATGGTAACTCTGTGGCTAAGAAGGCGTACGGTGTATTGGCCTTCCTCAATCATGGAATTGGATTTAGGAGCCAAGTGGTGATGTTGCAGCTATATAGGACCCTGGTCAGACCCCACTTGGAGCACTGTGCTCAGTTCTGGTCACCTCACTACAGGAAGGATGTGGAAACCATAGAAAGGGTGCAGAGGAGATTTACAAGGATGTTGCCTGGATTGGGGAGCATGCCTCATGAGAATAGGTTGAGTGAACTCGGCCTTTTCTCCTTGGAGTGACGGAGGATGAGGGGTGACCTGATGGAGGTGTACAAGATGATGAGAGGCATTGATCATGTGGATAGTCAGAGGCTTTTTCCCAGGGCTGAAATGGTTGCCACAAGAGGGCACAGGTTTAAGGTGCTGGGGAGTAGGTACAGAGGAGATGTCAGGGGTAAGGTTTTTTACTCAGAGAGTGGTGAGTGTGTGGAATGGGCTGCGGGCAACGGTGGTGGAGGTGGATATGATAGGGTCTTTTAAGAGACTTTTGGATAGGTACATGGAGCTTAGAAAAATAGAGGGCTACAGGTAAGCCTAGTAATTTCTAAGGTAGGGACATGTTTGGCACAGCTTTGTGGGCCGAAGGGCCTGTATTGTGCTGTAGGTTTTCTATGTTTCTATATTTCTTTTGTGTATGTGTTACTCTGTATTTCCAGGATCTCTTCTCCCCAAGACTGAGTCACCCTTACAAACCTGGAATGTGGGAGGGAGGCACGGAGCATCTCCACTTTCCCAGGTAAGACAATAGACAGTAGGTGCAGGGGTAGGCCATTCGGCCCTTCTAGCCAGCACCACCATTCACTGTGATCATGGCTGATCATACACAATCAGTACCCCGTTCCTGCCCTCTCCCCATATCCCTTGACCCCGCTACCTATAAGAGCTCTATCTAACTCTCTCTTCAATGCATCCAGAGACTTGGCCTCCACTGCCTTCTGGGGCAGAGCATTCCACATATCCACCACTCTCTGGGTGAAAAAGTTTTTCCGCATCTCTGTTCTACATGGCCTACCCCTTATTTTTAAACTGTGGCCTCTAGTTCTGGACTCACCCATCAGCGGGAACATGCTTCCTGCCTCCAGCGTGTCCAATCCCTTAATAATCTTATATGTTTCAATCAGATTCCCTCTCATCCTTCTAAATTTCAGTGTAGACAAGCCCAGTCGCTCCAATCTTTCAACATATGACAGTCCTGCCATTCCGGGAATTAACCTTGTGAACCTACGCTGCACTCCCTCAATAGCAAGAATGTCCTTCCTCAAATTTGGAGACCAAAACTGCACACAATACTCCAGGTGGGGTCTCACCAGGGCCCTGTACAGCTGCAGAAGGACCTCTTTACTCCTATACTCAATTCCCCTTGTTACAAAAGCCAGTATGCCATTAGCTTTCTTCACTGCCTGCTGTACCTGCATGCTTGCTTTCATTGACTGATGTACAAGAACACCTAGATCTCGTTGTACTTCCCCTTTTCCTAACTTGACTCCATTTAGATAGTAATCTGCCTTCCTGTTCTTGCCACCAGTGGATAACCTCACATTTATCCACATTAAACTGCATCTGCCATACATTTTTCCACTCACCCAACCTGTCCAAGTCACCCTGCATTCTCATAACATCCTCCTGACATTTCACACTGCCACCCAGCTTTTTCAGCAAATTTGCTAATGTTGCTTTTAATCCTTCATCTAAATCATTAATTTATATTGTAAACAGCTGCAGTCCCAGCACTGAACCTTGCGGTACCCACTGGTCACAGCCTGCCATTCCAAAAGGGACCCGTTAATCGCTACTCTTTGTTTTTGATCTTGATTGCCAATCAACTGCTATTCAATTCTTGATTGCACTATCCAACTGCCAAAACTGCCAGAATCTCTCGAGCCAAAGCCGGGCACTTTCCACACCAGGCACCTCCCACGACCAGGTCACTCCACAACAGCTCTCCCTCCTAATAATATGTCCAATAGTCCATCCTCTCGGCCCTATTCTAACAACTTTCTACAGGAACTGCACTGTGTGGGATGGAAGCTGCTAAGCTTCCTTGGGGTCTGCACAACTCCACAGGGAATAGTAAAGATCACAAAATGTTTGAGATCTGGGTTTGAGAATCCCCATCACCCATCCGGCAATCTCTCTGACTGACCACCCACCCCACAACCTCTCTGACCCACCACCCACCCCACAATCTAACTGACCCACCACCCATCCCACAATCTCTCTCTGACCCACCACCCACCCCACAATCTCTCTGACCCACCAGCCATCCCACAATCTCTCTGTGACCCACCACCCATCCCAGAATCTCTCTGTAACCAACCAACCACTCCACAATCTCTCTGACCCACCACCCATCCTGCAATCTCTCTGACCCACCACACATCCCACAATCTCTCTCTGACCCACCACCCATCCCACAATCTCTATGACCCACGACCCATCCCAAAATCTCTCTGACCCACCACACATCCCACAATCTCTATGACCCACGACCCATCCCACAATCTCTATGACCCACGACCCATCCCACAATCTCTCTCTGACCCACCACCCACCCCACAATCTCTCTGTCCCACCACCCATCCCACAATCTCTCTCTGACCCACCACCCATCCCACAATCTCTCTGTAACCCACCACCCATCCCAGAATCTCTCTCTGACCCACCACCCATCCCACAATCTCTCTCTGACCCACCACCCATCCCACAATCTCTCTGACCCACCACCCATCCCACAATCTGACCCTCCAGCCATCCCAGAATCTCTCTGTAACCAACCACCCACCCCACATTCTCTCTGACCCACCACCCATCCCATAATCTCTCTGACCCACCATCCACCCCACAATCTCTCTTTTACCCACCACCCATCCCACAATCTCTCTCTGACTCACCACCCATCCCACAATCTCTCTGACCCTCCAGCCATCCCAGAATCTCTCTGTAACCAACCACCCACCCCACATTCTTTCTGACCCACCACCCATCCCACAATCTCTCTGTAACCCACCACCCATCCCACAATCTCTCTGACCCTCCACCCATCCCACAATCTCTAACCCTCCACCCATCCCACAATCTCTGACCCTCCACCCATCCCACAATCTGACCCTCCAGCCATCCCAGAATCTCTCTGTAACCAACCACTCACCCCACATTCTCTCTGACCCACCACCCATCCCATAATCTCTCTGACCCACCATCCACCCCACAATCTCTCTTTTACCCACCACCCATCCCACAATCACTCTCTGACTCACCACCCATCCCACAATCTCTCTGACCCTCCAGCCATCCCAGAATCTCTCTGTAACCAACCACCCACCCCACATTCTCTCTGACCCACCACCCATCCCACAATCTCTCTGTAACCCACCAACCACCCCACAATCTCTCTGACCTACCACCCATCCCACAATCTCTCTGTAACCCACCACCCATCCCACAATCTCTCTGACCCACCTCCCATCCACAATCTCTCTGTAACCCACCACCCATCCCACAATCTCTCTGTAACCCACCACCCATCCCACAATCTCTCTGACCCACCACCCATCCCACAATCTCTATGACCCACGACCCATCCCACAATCTCTATGACCCACGACCCATCCCACAATCTCTGACCCTCCAACTATCCCAGAATCTCTCTGCAACCAACCACCCACCCCACATTCTCACTGACCCACCATCCATCCCACAATCTCTCTCTGACCCACTACCCATCCCACAATATCTCTGACCCACCACCCATCCCACAATCTCTGACCCACCACCCATCCCACAATCTCTCTGTAACCAACCACCCACCCCACATTCTCTCTGACCCACCACCCACCTCACAATCTCTCTGACCTACCACCCATCCCACAATGTCTCTGACCCACCACCCATCCCACAATCTCTCTTTTACCCACCACCCATCCCACAATCTCTCTCTGACTCACCACCCATCCCACAATCTCTCTGACCCTCCAGCCATCCCAGAATCTCTCTGTAACCAACCACCCACCCCACATTCTCTCTGAGCCACCACCCATCCCACAATCTCTCTGTAACCCACCACCCACCCCACAATCTCTCTGACCTACCACCCATCCCACAATCTCTCTGTAACCCACCACCCATCCCACAATCTCTCTGACCCACCACCCATCCCACAATCTCTGACCCACCACCCATCCCACAATCTCTCTGTAACCAACCACCCACCCCACATTCTCTCTGACCCACCACCCACCTCACAATCTCTCTGACCTACCACCCATCCCACAATGTCTCTGACCCACCACCCATCCCACAATCTCTCTGACCCACCACCCACCCCACAATCTCTCTTTTACCCACCACCCATCCCATAATCTCTCTGACCCACCACCCACCCCACAATCTCTCTTTTACCCACCACTCATCGCACAATCTCTCTAACCCACCACCCATCCCACAATCTCTCTCTGACTCACCACCAATCCCACAATCTCTCTGTAACCCACCACCCATCCCACGCTCTGACCCACCACCCATCCCACAATCTCTCTTTTACCCACCACCCATCCCACAATCTCTCTCTGACTCACCACCCATCCCACAATCTCTCTGACCCTCCAGCCATCCCAGAATCTCTCTGTAACCAACCACCCACCCCACATTCTCTCTGACCCACCACCCATCCCACAATCTCTCTGTAACCCACCACCCACCCCACAATCTCTCTGACCTACCACCCATCCCACAATCTCTCTGTAACCCACCACCCATCCCACAATCTCTCTGACCCACCACCCATCCCACAATCTCTGACCCACCACCCATCCCACAATCTCTCTGTAACCAACCACCCACCCCACATTCTCTCTGACCCACCACCCACCTCACAATCTCTCTGACCTACCACCCATCCCACAATGTCTCTGACCCACCACCCATCCCACAATCTCTCTGACCCACCACCCACCCCACAATCTCTCTTTTACCCACCACCCATCCCATAATCTCTCTGACCCACCACCCACCCCACAATCTCTCTTTTACCCACCACTCATCGCACAATCTCTCTAACCCACCACCCATCCCACAATCTCTCTCTGACTCACCACCAATCCCACAATCTCTCTGTAACCCACCACCCATCCCACAATCTCGCTCTGACCCACCACCCATCCCACAATCTCTCTGTAACCCACCACTCATCCCACAATCTCTCTAACCCACCACCCATCCCACAATCTCTCTCTGACTCACCACCAATCCCACAATCTCTCTGTAACCCACCACCCCCATCCCACAATCTCTCTAACCCACCACCCATCCCACAATCTCTCTCTGACCCATCACCCATCCCACAATCTCTATGACCCATCACCCATCCCACAATCTCGCTCTGACCCATCACCCATCCCACAATCTCTCTCTGACCCACCACCCACCCCACAATCTCTCTGTAACCCACCACCCATCCCACAATCTCTCTCTGACCCACCCCCCACCCCACAATCTCTCTGACCCTCCACCCATCCCAGAATCTCTCTGTAACCAACCACCCACCCCACATTCTCTCTGACCCACCACCCATCCCACAATCTCTATGACCCATGACCCATCCCACAATCTCTGACCCTCCAACTATCCCAGAATCTCTCTGACTCACCACCCATCCCGCAATCTCTCTTACCCACCACCCATCCCACAATCTCTCTCTGACCCACCACCCATCCCACAATTTCTCTCTGACCCACCACCCATCCCACAATCTCTCTGTTTCCCACCACCCATCCCACAATCTCCCTGTAACCCACCACCCATCCCACAATCTCTATGACCCATGACCCATCCCACAATCTCTGACCCTCCAACTATCCCAGAATCTCTCTGACCCACCTCCCATCCCACAATCTCTCTCTGACCCATCACCCAGCCCACAATCACTCTTACCTACCACCCATCCCACAATCTCTCTCTGACCCACCACCCATCCCACAATCTCTGACCCTCCAACTATCCCAGAATCTGTCTGTAACCAACCACCCACCCCACATTCTCTCTGACCCACCCCCCACCCCACAATCTCTCTGACCCACCACCCATCCCACAATCTCTCTCTGACCCACCACCCATCCCACAATCTCTCTGTAACCCACCACCCATCCCACAATCTCTCTCTGACCCACCCCCCCACCCCACAATCTCTCTGACTCACCACCCATCCCACACTCTCTCTGTGACCCACCACCCATCCACAATCTCTCTGACCTACCACCCATCCCACAATCTCTCTGTAACCCAACCACCCATCCCACAATCTCTCTGACCACCACCCATCCCACAATCTCTCTGTAACCCACCACCCATCCCACAATCTCTCTCTGACCCACCCCCCACCCCACAATCTCTGACCCATCACCCATCCCACAATCTCTCTGACCCACCACCCGTCCCACAATCTCTCTGACCTACCACCCATCCACAATCTCTCTGTAACCCACCACCCATCCCACAATCTCTCCTGACCCATCACCCATCCCACAATCTCTCTGACCTACCACCCATCCCACAATCTCTCTCTGACCCACCACCCATCCCACAATCTCTCTCTGACCCAGCACCCATCCCACAATCTCTCTGACCCACCACCCATCCCACAATCTCTGACCCTCCAACTATCCCAGAATCTCTCTGTAACCAACCACCCACCCCACATTCTCTCTGACCCACCACCCACCCCACAATCTCTCTCTGACCCACTACCCATCCCACAATGTCTCTGACCCACCACCCATCCCACAATCTCTCTGACCCACCACCCACCCCACAATCTCTCTTTTACCCACCACCCCATCCCATAATCTCTCTGACCCACCACCCACCCCACAATCTCTCTTTTACCCACCACTCATCCCACAATCTCTCTAACCCACCACCCATCCCACAATCTCTCTCTGACTCACCACCAATCCCACAATCTCTCTGTAACCCACCACCCATCCCACAATCTCACTCTGACCCACCACCCATCCCACAATCTCTCTGTAACCCACCACTCATCCCACAATCTCTCTAACCCACCACCCATCCCACAATGTCTCTCTGACTCACCACCAATCCCACAATCTCTCTGTAACCCACCACCCATCCCACAATCTGTCTAACCCCACCACCCATCCCACAATCTCTCTCTGACCCCATCACCCATCCCACAATCTCTTTGACCCATCACCCATCCCACAATCTCGCTCTGACCCATCACCCATCCCACAATCTCGCTCTGACCCACCACCCATCCCACAATCTCTCTCTGACCCACCACCCACCCCACAATCTCTCTGTAACCCACCACCCATCCACAATCTCTCTCTGACCCACCCCCCACCCCACAATCTCTCTGACCCTCCACCCATCCCAGAATCTCTCTGTAACCAACCACCCACCCCACATTCTCTCTGACCCACCACCCATCCCACAATCTCTATGACCCACCACCCATCCCACAATCTCTCTGACCCACCACCCATCCCACAACCTCTCTGACCCACCACCCATCCCACAATCTCTCTGACCCATCACCCATCCCACAATCTCTATGACCCACGACCCATCCCACAATCTCTGACCCTCCAACTATCCCAGAATCTCTCTGACTCACCACCCATCCCGCAATCTCTCTTACCCACCACCCATCCCACAATCTCTCTCTGACCCACTACCATCCCACAATCTCTCTCTGACCCACCACCCATCCCACAATCTCTCTGTTTCCCACCACCCATCCCACAATCTCTCTGTAACCCACCACCCATCCCACAATCTCTCTGACCCACCTCCCATCCCACAATCTCTCTGTAACCCACCACCCATCCCACAATGCTCTCTGTAACCCACCACCCATCCTACAATCTCTCTGACCCACCACCCATCCCACAATCTCTATGACCCACGACCCATCCCACAATCTCTGACCCTCCAACTATCCCAGAATCTCGCTGTAACCAACCACCCACCCCACATTCTCACTGACCCACCACCCATCCCACAATCTCTCTGTAACCCACCACCCATCCCACAATCTCGCTCTGACCCACCACCCATCCCACAATCTCTCTGTAACCCACCACTCATCCCACAATCTCTCTAACCCACCACCCATCCCACAATCTCTCTCTGACTCACCACCAATCCCACAATCTCTCTGTAACCCACCACCCATCCCACAATCTCTCTAACCCACCACCCATCCCACAATCTCTCTCTGACCCATCACCCATCCCACAATCTCTATGACCCATCACCCATCCCACAATCTCGCTCTGACCCATCACCCATCCCACAATCTCTCTCTGACCCACCACCCACCCCACAATCTCTCTGTAACCCACCACCCATCCCACAATCTCTCTCTGACCCACCCCCCACCCCACAATCTCTCTGACCCTCCACCCATCCCAGAATCTCTCTGTAACCAACCACCCCACCCCACATTCTCTCTGACCACCACCCCATCCCACAATCTCTATGACCCATGACCCATCCCACAATCTCTGACCCTCCAACTATCCCAGAATCTCTCTGACTCACCACCCATCCCGCAATCTCTCTTACCCACCACCCATCCCACAATCTCTCTCTGACCCACCACCCATCCCACAATCTCTCTCTGACCCACCACCCATCCCCACAATCTCTCTGTTTCCCACCACCCATCCCACAATCTCCCTGTAACCCACCACCCATCCCACAATCTCTATGACCCATGACCCATCCCACAATCTCTGACCCTCCAACTATCCCAGAATCTCTCTGACCCACCTCCCATCCCACAATCTCTCTCTGACCCATCACCCAGCCCACAATCACTCTTACCTACCACCCATCCCACAATCTCTCTCTGACCCACCACCCATCCCACAATCTCTGACCCTCCAACTATCCAGAATCTGTCTGTAACCAACCACCCACCCCACATTCTCTCTGACCCACCCCCCACCCCACAATCTCTCTGACCCACCACCCATCCCACAATCTCTCTCTGACCCACCACCCATCCCACAATCTCTCTGTAACCCACCACCCATCCCACAATCTCTCTCTGACCCACCCCCCACCCCACAATCTCTCTGACTCACCACCCATCCCACACTCTCTCTGTGACCCACCACCCATCCCACAATCTCTCTGACCTACCACCCATCCCACAATCTCTCTGTAACCCACCACCCATCCCAGAATCTCTCTGACCACCACCCATCCCACAATCTCTCTGTAACCCACCACCCATCCCACAATCTCTCTCTGACCCACCCCCCACCCCACAATCTCTGACCCATCACCCGTCCCACAATCTCTCTGACCTACCACCCATCCCACAATCTCTCTGTAACCCACCACCCATCCCACAATCTCTCTGACCCATCACCCATCCCACAATCTCTCTGACCTACCACCCATCCCACAATCTCTCTCTGACCCACCACCCATCCCACAATCTCTCTCTGACCCAGCACCCATCCCACAATCTCTCTGACCCACCACCCATCCCACAATCTCTGACCCTCCAACTATCCCAGAATCTCTCTGTAACCAACCACCCACCCCACATTCTCTCTGACCCACCACCCACCCCACAATCTCTCTCTGACCCACTACCCATCCCACAATCTCTCTGACCCACCACCCATCCCACAATCTCTGACCCACCACCCATCCCACAATCTCTCTGTAACCCACCACCCATCCCACAATCTCTCTGACCCACCACCCATCCCACAATCTCTCTGTAACCAACCACCCACCCCACATTCTCTCTGACCCACCACCCACCTCACAATCTCTCTGACCTACCACCCATCCCACAATGTCTCTGACCCACCACCCATCCCACAATCTCTCTGACCCACCACCCACCCCACAATCTCTCTTTTATCCACCACCCATCCCATAATCTCTCTGACCCACCACCCACCCCACAATCTCTCTTTTACCCACCACTCATCCCACAATCTCTCTAACCCACCACCCATCCCACAATCTCTCTCTGACTCACCACCAATCCCACAATCTCTCTGTAACCCACCACCCATCCCACAATCTCACTCTGACCCACCACCCATCCCACAATCTCTCTGTAACCCACCACTCATCCCACAATCTCTCTAACCCACCACCCATCCCACAATGTCTCTCTGACTCACCACCAATCCCACAATCTCTCTGTAACCCACCACCCATCCCACAATCTGTCTAACCCACCACCCATCCCACAATCTCTCTCTGACCCATCACCCATCCCACAATCTCTTTGACCCATCACCCATCCCACAATCTCGCTCTGACCCATCACCCATCCCACAATCTCGCTCTGACCCACCACCCATCCCACAATCTCTCTCTGACCCACCACCCACCCCACAATCTCTCTGTAACCCACCACCCATCCACAATCTCTCTCTGACCCACCCCCCACCCAACAATCTCTCTGACCCTCCACCCATCCCAGAATCTCTCTGTAACCAACCACCCACCCCACATTCTCTCTGACCCACCACCCATCCCACAATCTCTATGACCCACCACCCATCCCACAATCTCTCTGACCCACCACCCATCCCACAACCTCTCTGACCCACCACCCATCCCACAATCTCTCTGACCCATCACCCATCCCACAATCTCTATGACCCACGACCCATCCCACAATCTCTGACCCTCCAACTATCCCAGAATCTCTCTGACTCACCACCCATCCCGCAATCTCTCTTACCCACCACCCATCCCACAATCTCTCTCTGACCCACCACCCATCCCACAATCTCTCTCTGACCCACCACCCATCCCACGAATCTCTCTGTTTCCCACCACCCATCCCACAATCTCTCTGTAACCCACCACCCATCCCACAATCTCTCTGACCCACCTCCCATCCCACAATCTCTCTGTAACCCACCACCCATCCCACAATCTCTCTGTAACCCACCACCCATCCTACAATCTCTCTGACCCACCACCCATCCCACAATCTCTATGACCCACGACCCATCCCACAATCTCTGACCCTCCAACTATCCCAGAATCTCGCTGTAACCAACCACCCACCCCACATTCTCACTGACCCACCACCCATCCGACAATCTCTCTCTGACCCACTACCCATCCCACAATATCTGACCCTCCACCCATCCCACAATCTCTCTGACCCACCACCCATCCCACAATCTCTCTGACCTACCACCCATTCCACAAACTCTCAGTAACCCACCACCCATCCCACAATCTCTCTGACCCATCACCCATCCCACAATCTCTCTGACCTACCACCCATCCCACAATCTCTCTCTGACCCATCACCCAGCCCACAATCACTCTTACCTACCACCCATCCCACAATCTCTCTCTGACCCACCACCCATCCCACAATCTCTCTTTAACCCACCACCCATCCCACAATCTCTCTGTAACCCACCACCCATCCCACAATCTCGCTCTGACCCACCACCCACCCCACAATCTCTCTGTAACCCACCACCCATCCCACAATCTCTCTGTAACCCACCACCCATCCCACAATCTCTCTCTGACCCACCCCCCACCCCACAATCTCTCTGACCCTCCACCCATCCCAGAATCTCTCTGTAACCAACCACCCACCCCACATTCTCTCTGACCCACCACCCATCCCGCAATCTCTCTGACCCACCACCCATCCCACAATCTCTCTCTGACCCACCCCCCAGCTCACAATCTCTCTGACCCACCACCCATCCCACAATCTCTCTCTGACCCACCACCCATCCCAGAATCTCTCTGTAACCCACCACCCATCCCACAATCTCTCTCTGACCCACCCCCCACCCCACAATCTCTCTGACTCACCACCCATCCCACAATCTCTCTGTGACCCACCACCCATCCCACAATCTCTCTGACCTACCACCCATCCCACAATCTCTCTGTAACCCACCACCCATCCCACAATCTCTCTGACCCACCACCCATCCCACAATCTCTCTGTAACCCACCACCCATCCCACAATCTCTCTCTGACCCACCCCCCACCCCACAATCTCTGACCCATCACCCATCCCACAATCTCTCTGACCCACCACCCATCCCACAATCTCTCTGACCTACCACCCATCCCACAATCTCTCTGTAACCCACCACCCATCCCACAATCTCTCTGACCCATCACCCATCCCACAATCTCTCTGACCTACCACCCATCCCACAATCTCTCTCTGACCCACCACCCATCCCACAATCTCTCTCTGACCCACCACCCATCCCACAATCTCTCTGACCCACCACCCATCCCACAATCTCTGACCCTCCAACTATCCCAGAATCTCTCTGTAACCAACCACCCACCCCACATTCTCTCTGACCCACCACCCACCCCACAATCTCTCTCTGACCCACTACCCATCCCACAATCTCTCTGACCCACCACCCATCCCACAATCTCTGACCCACCACCCATCCCACAATCTCTCTGTAACCCACCACCCATCCCACAATCTCTCTGACCCTCCACCCATCCCACAATCTCTGACCCTCCACCCATCCCACAATCTCTCTGTAACCCACCACCCATCCCACAATCTCTCTGACCCTCCACCCATCCCACAATCTCTGACCCTCCACCCATCTCACAATCTGACCCTCCAGCCACCCCAGAATCTCTCTGTAACCAACCACCCACCCCACATTCTCTCTGACCCACCACCCATCCCATAATCTCTCTGACCCACCATCCACCCCACAATCTCTCTTTTACCCACCACCCATCCCACAATCTCTCTCTGAATCACCACCCATCCCACAATCTCTCTGACCCTCCAGCCATCCCAGAATCTCTCTGTAACCAACCACCCACCCCACATTCTCTCTGACCCACCACCCATCCCACAATCTCTCTGTAACCCACCACCCACCCCACAATCTCTCTGACCTACCACCCATCCCACAATCTCTCTGTAACCCACCACCCATCCCACAATCTCTCTGACCCACCTCCCATCCCACAATCTCTCTGTAACCCACCACCCATCCCACAATCTCTCTGACCCACCACCCATCCCACAATCTCTATGACCCACGACCCATCCCACAATCTCTATGACCCACGACACATCCCACAATCTCTGACCCTCCAACTATCCCAGAATCTCTCTGTAACCAACCACCCACCCAACATTCTCACTGACCCACCATCCATCCCACAATCTCTCTCTGACCCACTACCCATCCCACAATATCTCTGACCCACCACCCATCCCACAATCTCTGACCCACCAACCATCCCACAATCTCTCTGACCCACCATCCACCCCACAATCTCTCTGACCCACCCCCCACCCCACAATCTCTCTGACCCTCCACCCATCCCAGAATCTCTCTGTAACCAACCACCCACCCCACATTCTCTATGACCCACCACCCATCGCGCAATCTCTCTGACCCACCACCCATCCCACAATCTCTCTGACCCACCACCCATCCCACAATCTCTCTGTAACCCACCACCCATCCCACAATCTCTCTCTGACCCACCACCCATCCCACAATCTCTCTGACCCACCACCCATCCCACAATCTCTCTCTGACCCACCACCCACCCCACAATCTCTCTGACCCACCACCCATCCCACAATCTCTCTGACCCACCACCCATCCCACAATCTCTCTGTAACCCACCACCCATCCCACAATCTCTCTCTGACCCACCACCCATCCCACAATCTCTCTGACCCACCACCCATCCCACAATCTCTCTCTGACCCACCCCCCACCCCACAATCTCTCTGACCCACCACCCATCCCACAATCTCTCTCTGACCCACCACCCATCCCACAATCTCTCTGTAACCCACCACCCATCCCACAATCTCTCTCTGACCCACCCCCCACCCCACAATCTCTCTGACTCACCACCCATCCCACAATCTCTCTGTGACCCACCACCCATCCCACAATCTCTCTGACCTACCACCCATCCCACAATCTCTCTGTAACCCACCACCCATCCCACAATCTCTCTGACCCACCACCCATCCCACAATCTCTCTGTAACCCACCACCCATCCCACAATCTCTCTCTGACCCACCCCCCACCCCACAATCTCTGACCCATCACCCATCCCACAATCTCTCTGACCCACCACCCATCCCACAATCTCTCTGACCTACCACCCATCCCACAATCTCTCTGTAACCCACCACCCATCCCACAATCTCTCTGACCCATCACCCATCCCACAATCTCTCTGACCTACCACCCATCCCACAATCTCTCTCTGACCCACCACCCATCCCACAATCTCTCTCTGACCCACCACCCATCCCACAATCTCTCTGACCCACCACCCATCCCACAATCTCTGACCCTCCAACTATCCCAGAATCTCTCTGTAACCAACCACCCACCCCACATTCTCTCTGACCCACCACCCACCCCACAATCTCTCTCTGACCCACTACCCATCCCACAATCTCTCTGACCCACCACCCATCCCACAATCTCTGACCCACCACCCATCCCACAATCTCTCTGTAACCCACCACCCATCCCACAATCTCTCTGACCCTCCACCCATCCCACAATCTCTGACCCTCCACCCATCCCACAATCTCTCTGTAACCCACCACCCATCCCACAATCTCTCTGACCCTCCACCCATCCCACAATCTCTGACCCTCCACCCATCCCACAATCTGACCCTCCAGCCACCCCAGAATCTCTCTGTAACCAACCACCCACCCCACATTCTCTCTGACCCACCACCCATCCCATAATCTCTCTGACCCACCATCCACCCCACAATCTCTCTTTTACCCACCACCCATCCCACAATCTCTCTCTGAATCACCACCCATCCCACAATCTCTCTGACCCTCCAGCCATCCCAGAATCTCTCTGTAACCAACCACCCACCCCACATTCTCTCTGACCCACCACCCATCCCACAATCTCTCTGTAACCCACCACCCACCCCACAATCTCTCTGACCTACCACCCATCCCACAATCTCTCTGTAACCCACCACCCATCCCACAATCTCTCTGACCCACCTCCCATCCCACAATCTCTCTGTAACCCACCACCCATCCCACAATCTCTCTGACCCACCACCCATCCCACAATCTCTATGACCCACGACCCATCCCACAATCTCTATGACCCACGACACATCCCACAATCTCTGACCCTCCAACTATCCCAGAATCTCTCTGTAACCAACCACCCACCCAACATTCTCACTGACCCACCATCCATCCCACAATCTCTCTCTGACCCACTACCCATCCCACAATATCTCTGACCCACCACCCATCCCACAATCTCTGACCCACCAACCATCCCACAATCTCTCTGACCCACCATCCACCCCACAATCTCTCTGACCCACCCCCGACCCCACAATCTCTCTGACCCTCCACCCATCCCAGAATCTCTCTGTAACCAACCACCCACCCCACATTCTCTATGACCCACCACCCATCGCGCAATCTCTCTGACCCACCACCCATCCCACAATCTCTCTGACCCACCACCCATCCCACAATCTCTCTGTAACCCACCACCCATCCCACAATCTCTCTCTGACCCACCACCCATCCCACAATCTCTCTGACCCACCACCCATCCCACAATCTCTCTCTGACCCACCACCCACCCCACAATCTCTCTGACCCACCACCCATCCCACAATGTCTCTCTGACTCACCACCAATCCCACAATCTCTCTGTAACCCACCACCCATCCCACAATCTGTCTAACCCACCACCCATCCCACAATCTCTCTCTGACCCATCACCCATCCCACAATCTCTTTGACCCATCACCCATCCCACAATCTCGCTCTGACCCATCACCCATCCCACAATCTCGCTCTGACCCACCACCCATCCCACAATCTCTCTCTGACCCACCACCCACCCCACAATCTCTCTGTAACCCACCACCCATCCACAATCTCTCTCTGACCCACCCCCCACCCAACAATCTCTCTGACCCTCCACCCATCCCAGAATCTCTCTGTAACCAACCACCCACCCCACATTCTCTCTGACCCACCACCCATCCCACAATCTCTATGACCCACCACCCATCCCACAATCTCTCTGACCCACCACCCATCCCACAACCTCTCTGACCCACCACCCATCCCACAATCTCTCTGACCCATCACCCATCCCACAATCTCTATGACCCACGACCCATCCCACAATCTCTGACCCTCCAACTATCCCAGAATCTCTCTGACTCACCACCCATCCCGCAATCTCTCTTACCCACCACCCATCCCACAATCTCTCTCTGACCCACCACCCATCCCACAATCTCTCTCTGACCCACCACCCATCCCACAATCTCTCTGTTTCCCACCACCCATCCCACAATCTCTCTGTAACCCACCACCCATCCCACAATCTCTCTGACCCACCTCCCATCCCACAATCTCTCTGTAACCCACCACCCATCCCACAATCTCTCTGTAACCCACCACCCATCCTACAATCTCTCTGACCCACCACCCATCCCACAATCTCTATGACCCACGACCCATCCCACAATCTCTGACCCTCCAACTATCCCAGAATCTCGCTGTAACCAACCACCCACCCCACATTCTCACTGACCCACCACCCATCCGACAATCTCTCTCTGACCCACTACCCATCCCACAATATCTGACCCTCCACCCATCCCACAATCTCTCTGACCCACCACCCATCCCACAATCTCTCTGACCTACCACCCATTCCACAAACTCTCAGTAACCCACCACCCATCCCACAATCTCTCTGACCCATCACCCATCCCACAATCTCTCTGACCTACCACCCATCCCACAATCTCTCTCTGACCCATCACCCAGCCCACAATCACTCTTACCTACCACCCATCCCACAATCTCTCTCTGACCCACCACCCATCCCACAATCTCTCTTTAACCCACCACCCATCCCACAATCTCTCTGTAACCCACCACCCATCCCACAATCTCGCTCTGACCCACCACCCACCCCACAATCTCTCTGTAACCCACCACCCATCCCACAATCTCTCTGTAACCCACCACCCATCCCACAATCTCTCTCTGACCCACCCCCCACCCCACAATCTCTCTGACCCTCCACCCATCCCAGAATCTCTCTGTAACCAACCACCCACCCCACATTCTCTCTGACCCACCACCCATCCCGCAATCTCTCTGACCCACCACCCATCCCACAATCTCTCTCTGACCCACCCCCCAGCCCACAATCTCTCTGACCCACCACCCATCCCACAATCTCTCTCTGACCCACCACCCATCCCAGAATCTCTCTGTAACCCACCACCCATCCCACAATCTCTCTCTGACCCACCCCCCACCCCACAATCTCTCTGACTCACCACCCATCCCACAATCTCTCTGTGACCCACCACCCATCCCACAATCTCTCTGACCTACCACCCATCCCACAATCTCTCTGTAACCCACCACCCATCCCACAATCTCTCTGACCCACCACCCATCCCACAATCTCTCTGTAACCCACCACCCCTCCCACAATCTCTCTCTGACCCACCCCCCACCCCACAATCTCTGACCCATCACCCATCCCACAATCTCTCTGACCTACCACCCATCCCACAATCTCTCTGTAACCCACCACCCATCCCACAATCTCTCTGACCCATCACCCATCCCACAATCTCTCTGACCTACCACCCATCCCACAATCTCTCTCTGACCCACCACCCATCCCACAATCTCTCTCTGACCCACCACCCATCCCACAATCTCTCTGACCCACCACCCATCCCACAATCTCTGACCCTCCAACTATCCCAGAATCTCTCTGTAACCAACCACCCACCCCACATTCTCTCTGACCCACCACCCACCCCACAATCTCTCTCTGACCCACTACCCATCCCACAATCTCTCTGACCCACCACCCATCCCACAATCTCTGACCCACCACCCATCCCACAATCTCTCTGTAACCCACCACCCATCCCACAATCTCTCTGACCCTCCACCCATCCCACAATCTCTGACCCTCCACCCATCCCACAATCTCTCTGTAACCCACCACCCATCCCACAATCTCTCTGACCCTCCACCCATCCCACAATCTCTGACCCTCCACCCATCCCACAATCTGACCCTCCAGCCACCCCAGAATCTCTCTGTAACCAACCAGCCACCCCACATTCTCTCTGACCCACCACCCATCCCATAATCTCTCTGACCCACCATCCACCCCACAATCTCTCTTTTACCCACCACCCATCCCACAATCTCTCTCTGAATCACCACCCATCCCACAATCTCTCTGACCCTCCAGCCATCCCAGAATCTCTCTGTAACCAACCACCCACCCCACATTCTCTCTGACCCACCACCCATCCCACAATCTCTCTGTAACCCACCACCCACCCCACAATCTCTCTGACCTACCACCCATCCCACAATCTCTCTGTAACCCACCACCCATCCCACAATCTCTCTGACCCACCTCCCATCCCACAATCTCTCTGTAACCCACCACCCATCCCACAATCTCTCTGACCCACCACCCATCCCACAATCTCTATGACCCACGACCCATCCCACAATCTCTATGACCCACGACACATCCCACAATCTCTGACCCTCCAACTATCCCAGAATCTCTCTGTAACCAACCACCCACCCAACATTCTCACTGACCCACCATCCATCCCACAATCTCTCTCTGACCCACTACCCATCCCACAATATCTCTGACCCACCACCCATCCCACAATCTCTGACCCACCAACCATCCCACAATCTCTCTGACCCACCATCCACCCCACAATCTCTCTGACCCACCCCCCACCCCACAATCTCTCTGACCCTCCACCCATCCCAGAATCTCTCTGTAACCAACCACCCACCCCACATTCTCTATGACCCACCACCCATCGCGCAATCTCTCTGACCCACCACCCATCCCACAATCTCTCTGACCCACCACCCATCCCACAATCTCTCTGTAACCCACCACCCATCCCACAATCTCTCTCTGACCCACCACCCATCCCACAATCTCTCTGACCCACCACCCATCCCACAATCTCTCTCTGACCCACCACCCACCCCACAATCTCTCTGACCCACCACCCATCCCACAATCTCTCTGACCCACCACCCATCCCACAATCTCTCTGTAACCCACCACCCATCCCACAATCTCTCTCTGACCCACCACCCATCCCACAATCTCTCTGACCCACCACCCATCCCACAATCTCTCTCTGACCCACCCCCCACCCCACAATCTCTCTGACCCACCACCCATCCCACAATCTCTCTCTGACCCACCACCCATCCCAGAATCTCTCTGTAACCCACCACCCATCCCACAATCTCTCTCTGACCCACCCCCCACCCCACAATCTCTCTGACTCACCACCCATCCCACAATCTCTCTGTGACCCACCACCCATCCCACAATCTCTCTGACCTACCACCCATCCCACAATCTCTCTGTAACCCACCACCCATCCCACAATCTCTCTGACCCACCACCCATCCCACAATCTCTCTGTAACCCACCACCCATCCCACAATCTCTCTCTGACCCACCCCCCACCCCACAATCTCTGACCCATCACCCATCCCACAATCTCTCTGACCCACCACCCATCCCACAATCTCTCTGACCTACCACCCATCCCACAATCTCTCTGTAACCCACCACCCATCCCACAATCTCTCTGACCCATCACCCATCCCACAATCTCTCTGACCTACCACCCATCCCACAATCTCTCTCTGACCCACCACCCATCCCACAATCTCTCTCTGACCCACCACCCATCCCACAATCTCTCTGACCCACCACCCATCCCACAATCTCTGACCCTCCAACTATCCCAGAATCTCTCTGTAACCAACCACCCACCCCACATTCTCTCTGACCCACCACCCACC
>NW_026780093.1:0-55330 GCF_030144855.1 Hypanus sabinus
GTGACTAGTAGTGTCCCACAAGGATCTGTTCTGGGATCTCTACTTTTATTGTGACTTTTATTAACGACCTGGATTTGGGGGTAGAAGGGTGGGTTGGCAATTTTGCAGCCGACACAAAGGTTGGTGGTGTTGTAGATAGTGTAGAGGATTGCCAAAGATTGCAGAGAGACATTGATAGGATGAAGTGGCAGATGGAGTTCAAACCGGAGAAGCGTGAGGTGGTACACTTTGGAAGGACAAACTCCAAGGCAGAGTACAAAGTAAATGGCAGGATACTTGGTAGTGCGGAGGAGAAGAGGGATCTGAGGGTACATATCCGCAGATCCGTGAAAGTTGCCTCACAGGTAGATAGGGTAGGTAAGAAAGCTTATGGGGTGTTACCTTTCATAAGTCGAGAGATAGGGTTTAAGAGACGCGATGTAATGATGCAGCTCTATAAAACTCTAGTTAGGCCACTGTGTCCAGTTCTTGTCGCCTCAGTATAGGAAGGATGTGTAAGCATTGGAAACGGTACAGAGGAGATTTACCAGGATGCTGCCTGGTTTAGAGTATGGATTATGATCAGAGATTAAGGGAGCTAGGGCTTTACTCTTTAGAGAGAAGGAGGGTGAGAGGAGACATGATAGAGGTGTATAAGATATTAAGATGAATAGACAGAGTGGACAGCCAGCGTCTCTTCCCCAGGACACCACTGCCCAGGCCAAGAGGACATTGCTTTAAGGTAAGGGGAGGGATGTTCAAGGGGGATATTAGATAAAGGTTTTGCACTCAGAGAGTGTTGGTGCGTGGAGGCAGATACACTAGTGAAGTTTAAGAGACTACTAGACAGGTATATGGAGGAATTTAAGGTGGTGGCCATATGGGAGGCTGGGTTTGGGGGTCGGTACAACATTGTGGGCCGAAGGGCCTGTAATGTACTGTACTGTTCTATGTTCTATGTTCTATGTTCTACTTGTTGTTTTCTATTGCTCTGGGACCTGACTGTGACTTGGTGTATGTTGACTAACTTCAACGTCCTCACTTTCCCTCCAGCCAGTTCCTTTCATCAACATATCTTCCCACCCCAACTCTAATGGACTGCAGTATGGGACCTCTTGATATTTGCTTTTCGTCCCATTAGATTTTCTGATTTGGTGTTGACTCAGATATACTACAGCAAGATCTGGGAATAGGCCCTTCAGACCACAAAGCTGTGCTGAAGTAAGTAAGCTAGTAAGTAAAGGCACCACTAAGCTAATTCCATTTGCCTACAGAATATCCTTATTCCTGCTGCCTCCGCACATTCATGTGCCTGTCTAAGAGCCACTTAACAAGCTCTATATGATTGCCTGTATCAACGTGATTCGCAGCAAATTTCAATCATCCACCACTCCCTGTGTGTGACAACAACCCCTCCTCTGAACATAGCCCTTTTGCGTTAAATGCATCTCTTTTATTAATTGTGATTGCTCTACCGTGTGAAAGATACCTGTTGTTTATCGATGTCTCTCAAAAATATAACTTCTCATTTCATCTCCTCTCACCAACTCCCCAGAGAAAAAAAAACAAAAGTTTCTCCAACCGACCACATAGAATATGCTTTCTGTTCTAACAAGCATCTTTGTAAACCTCATCTGTACACTTCTAAACACTGCATATTGTTCCTACAATTGGGCGTCCAGGTGTGAATGCTATACTCAAAATGCAACTGAAACAGTTTTCTGATGCTCCATCATAACTGCCTGACTATTGCACTCAGTATTTGAACTGATTAAGGCAAGTATCCACACACCTTCACAACCCCCATATCAATTGGTGTGACCTTTTTCAGGGAGCTATGAACTTGGATCCTTTGGTCCCTTTATGTTTGAACTCTAAAAGTGCAACATCTCACTTCTGGCCTAAGAAACTCAATTTTCTATTTTTAACGCCCATATCTTCATCTCGCTGTTAACTTTCGATTTTTCATCTCTTGCTGCTGGTTTCTGAAATGTTTCCGGAAGTTTTTTTTTCTGAAATGTTCTTCCTCTATCTCTGGTCGTTTAGTTTAAAGTAGATGCTGCAAAATTTGCTTACATCCTTGACCTCTTTTGTTTACCACAGATGGTTCATCTTTCCCTTGAATCACGCTGTTTAATCGGCATCCAGATCTGCTCAGTGTTACAGAAACATGGGAACAAGATCACATGAGGCAGCAACGAGGTAAGACATGCTAGCGTGAGCTCTCCGAGTGTGTCTCAATAGTTAACTTTATTTTGCTATGTTATTGTTAAAAGCGCATTCCTAAAAATTTTTAAACAAATCTCACTTGTTAATCGTGCATGGTAAGGTAGAATCTTCGAATTAAGAATAATATTTTATCCTCAACTGAAGGAACAACCAGACCCTCGAGTTTTATTAAGATTGATTAAGATTTGGTAGAATCATCAACACAAATCGGCACTAAAATGATTAACATTCAATCCTCGCTAATTAAAATAGAGTCTGCGTTATCAACCCTAGCTGACCAAGTTAAGGAAATGGAGGGGCGTGTATCTGCCAGTGAAGTCAACATAATAGAAGTCACCATGCACGTCGAGAAATTTGAAAAAGAGGCGCAGTTGTTGAAAGACAAGTTGGACGACCTGGAAAACAGGAGTAGGCGGAACAATATTCGGATTCTGAATCTCCCAGAGAAATCTGAAGGTCGCGGCTCAGCTGGATTTTTGGAGTGAAACTTTTGGCGTTGAAAACTTTTCTGCTCCCTTCACCTGCGAGAAAGCCCACCGCCTGGGAAAACTCCCCACTGGTGGTGACGACTCACGGAAATCGAGACTTATAATCGCAAAGATGCCCAATTTTAAGAACAAGGGTAAGATTATGCCTCTGGACAAATAAAAGGAGTGATTCACTATGAAAATAACAGGATTTACATATTTCCCGACTGCAGTCCGAGATTGCAACGCCTTAAGGACACCTTCAAAGAGGTTAAGTAGACCGTATGGGAAAGGAGCATTGATTATTCCCTGCACTACCCAGCTAAACTTCGGATTATGCATAAGGTAGTCACCAAGTGGTTTGATACTCCTGATACAGTAATGGAACTTTGGGAAGTTATCAATAATAATGACTGATAGTCATCTTGCTTTTTTCACAACGGACGTGTTACTGTGATCTTTAAGTTACACATTGAGTGACTTTTATTTAAGTGATTATTGTACGTACTGCTGTGACTGTTATGAGGACACGAGTAAGTTTCACAATATGGATTTTTTCCCACCTGGCTATTGTGGAAGGTGCATCTCCTTATTTTTTGATGACATTTCGTCTCACACTTGTGCCTTGAGCTGTTTTTGATTCGCAGTGTTCCTTTTACTATGCACTTCTATATGTTGTAGTATGAGTTCCGGTCAAGTTGCTTTGCCAGATTTTATGTGCGTGAAGAACCAAGAATTCTTAATTAATGTGGTTTAATGCTCACTATATTTTTCTGTAACTGTTCAAAATCCTTGCATATTCAAAGAGAGTAGCCTACCCACCGGGGACGTTCAGTCTAGAGGGCGTCAACGGGTGGATCTCATACAAGTATGGTTTTGTTTCTTAATTGGTCTTACAGTCTTCGCACTATCTTTATGCTCTGAGGTATCGATTTTTTTTTCTTTAATGTATGACTAGTCAACTTAAAATAATCTTCTTGAATGTAAGGGGGATTCATTCTCCAGTTAAGAGGGAAAAAAATTTTTACATATTTAAAGAGACATTCCACTGATATAGCGTTTATACAAGAGACTCATCTTTCTGACACAAAACGTAAAAAGTTAAAAAGGAATTGGGTTGGACGTGTTTACTATACTTCAATTACCACAAAAGCAAGGGGAGTAGTTGTACTCGTCAATAAAAACGTGAAGTTTAAATCAATATCAACAGAAAAAGACAATAACGGTAGACTTATTTTAGTTAATTGTGAACAAAATATGAACACTGATTAATGTATATGGCCTCAACCATGACGATCACTTTTTTTAATGATTTGGTATTAAAATTTACGACAGCTTTGAACAACTGTTTGGTTAGTGGTGACTTCAATTTGGTCTTCGACCCAACAATGGATCGATCCACACCAAGATCTTTTAATCGTTCAAGGGCAGCGTCGGTGCTTGTTCAGGGCATGAGGGATCTGTTTTTTTTTGTGTGATATTTTGCGTCAACTCAATCTAAATGTAAAGGACTTTTCCTTCCTTTCAAAAGTCCACAGCTCCAATTCTAGAATTGATATGTCTTTAATATCCAAAGTATGGTATCCAGAGTTATTGAATGCTCTTACCTACCAGCTATACTTTCTGACCATAATTCAATAAAGATGACTTGGAGGATGGATATTACACAGTCATCATCTTATAATTGGAGATTTAAAACATATATGGTTAAGGATCCCGGATTTCTCAGATTTATGAACGGCCACATTGATTTATTTATGGAAACTAATTCAAATAACATATGGGAGGCTCTAAAAGCGTATATGAGAGGATGTCATTTCATAGAGCACACACAAGATAAGAGAAAAAAAGAAAACTCATGTAACTCTAGAGGAAGAGATTAGAAATGTTTGAACGTGAACATGATTTTACTAAAAGTGAAGAAATACTTAATATACTGACTTTAAAACGGATTCAATACAATAACTAACGCTGAGGCAGATAGGGCCAGGACTAACTATTATTATTACGAATTCGGAATCAAAACTAGTAATTTACTTGCCTAGCAGATAACAAAAAAAGCAAGAGACCGCTAGATATATGCAATCTGTTGTTACGGATGATGGCATAACCCTCATTAACCCACAGGACATAAATCAAGAATTCAGAACGATTTATGAAACGCTATGTTAGACATACCAAAGTTTCTTGAACTTGTTAAATCTGCCGAAGTTAGATCCTAAGGATAAAGACCGTCTTGACTCTGATATAGCTGAAGAAGAGGTTGCTGGCGCTATGAAGTATCTAGAGAACAATAAAGCTCCGGGGCGAGATGACTTTCCAATTGAATACTTTAAAGTGTTTTCAGATAACTCCTTGAATAAATATGTTTTAGGAGACAATGATGTGTCACTATAACACTGACACAAGTTCTCCGGAAAATGGAACGATAACATTACTGCCAAAATCCTCAAAATGCACTTCTTATCGGCCTCTTAGACTTTAGAATTCAGATTACAAGATTTTATCAAAATTCATTGCATTAAGAATAGATGACATTATCCTTAAAATCATTAATGCTGATCAGACAGGGTTTTGTCTGAAATCGATGTGGATCTGATAATGTACGGAAACTTTCTCACATAATGGAAGAGGCTCTTATGCAAAATGATCCCATGTTGATAATGTCGATGGATGCAGAGAAGGCGTTCGACTGTATAGAACCTGCCTTCCTTTTGTAAACTTTTAAAACAATGAATTTTGGAGAGAGATTTATTAAATACATTGAAGCTTTTTTTTGCTGGTTTTAAAGCTCAAATTCTAACTAATGGAGTCCTGTCGGGTACCTTCCCGCTATCTAGAGAAGTCCGCCAAGTTCGTCCAAGTGCTCCGCTGCTGTTCTTAATAACTATTGAGCCGCTGGCTATAGTTATTCGTTTCAATCCCATCATTAGCGGCACTAAATGTGGTTTAAATGAAGAAAAACTAGCCTTTTACGCCGAAGATCTCTTAGTTTTGCTGTCAGATCCAGGAAAGTCATGACCCTCTCTTCTGCAATATTTCCAACAATACAGTGCTGCTTCTGGATATAAATTAAATCTTTCAAAAACTTAACTCATGTCTTTTAATATACAGGTTAATAACATTAAGAACACAGTTAAACCCTTGCAATGGTGCTCGAATGGATTTTAATATTTAGGCATAGAAATTAGGAGCTCCGCAGGCAAAATCCTTAAAGATAATAACGTTCCAGCTTTTTTTTGGAAAGGTGAGGTCGCCAGAGTCAATCTCTCAACCCTTCGGGCCACTTACTCCAAGAGAGGATTAAATCTTCCTAATTATAACTGTTATTGCCATGTAACTCAATTTCGTCCAATATTGTGTTGGTTGAACTCTGAGAATGATGAGACGAGAAGGCTTCCCATTGAACAACATCAGTTAAAAAATGTTCACTTAAAAGATCTTCCTTTCTTAACATCTAAGAAAGCACTCTTAAATATTACTAAGAACCCTATAATTTTAAATTAAAATACAAAATGCTTGCAGAACTCCGCAGGCCAGACAGCAGCTATGGGAGTGACTCCGGATGAAGGGTTTCTGCCCGAAACGTCGTCACTCCCATTGATGCTGTTTGGCCCGCTGAGTTCTGCCAGCAGTTTGTGTTTTTATTTATTTCCAGCATCTGCAGATTCACTCGTGTTACCCTATCATTTTAAATTCTTTTGCAATATGGCAAGAACCTCATGCAGATATCGGTATAAGTACTTCATTATTGTGGAAAACGTCTCTGTGGAACAACCCCAATATCACCCATCTGATTGCAGGTGGAATTCTAAAAAACAATAGGTTAATAATGGTATAAAAACAGTTGAAGATTTATATAGCCAAGATAACCTTGCCAATTTTCAACAATTGTCTGGTAAATTTAATCTCCCATATCATAATTTATTTTAAATATTTTCCAATTAGACATTTGGTCCATAACAGTTATACAGGCTATACACATGTTTGTCAGAGATGTAAATCTTGTGACGGAGACTCAGTTCATATGCTTTGGAATTGCTCTTATCTGGAAGACTTTTGAAAATACATTGTTAGAATAACCTCGGATATTATAAAATCCGAAATTTCATTTTATCATAGGGTCTGGATTTTGGGAGATTTACGAGGTCTTCATGGAAATTACAATAAAAAATACGATATATTGTTTGCGGCTACAGTCGGGAAAAAGCGTACCCTGCAAAACTGGAAATCTGAATTTCTTCCCTCTGGCAGTGGTTAAATGAGTTAAGATCCTGTAATAAACCTGAAGAGATATCGTATAGACGAGGAGGAAACAAGCAGCAGGTGAAAACATATGGGAATCCTATTTGGCCTTATTGCCATCATTACACCTCCTTGGCTACTGAAGTAGCATGGATGTCTGTCTTCTCGTACTTCTTTCATCTGCTTAGTGTAGTAATATGTACTTTACTCATACAGATTAGGACATTATACCTTACTTGATCGAATTTTATTTTTTCTATTTTTCAATTGTGAAGGAGGAAGAAATTTTTACCACACCAGGTTTGTGGGTGGGGAGGGGGGCGGGTTGGGAGGGAGTATTTTGTCTGTTTTTTTTTTCAATAAAATATCTATATGAAGAAAAGAGAAGTCATAGTTAGGACAATCAAGTAAATACACTATAATATTTTGACACTGACTCATGAACCCCTGTTTAAACTGAAAAGTAACAAAATGGTGCATATAACTCTCCCGCGCGCAACACTGGCCACAGACACTGTCAAACATCCCTTCCAGAAAGGATTATGGTCCATGAAACGCCCAGACCAGCACAATTAAGAGCATGTCAGCCCTAGTGAAAATATGGTAGCTTCAATACAATAGAATCTGGCAAGATATTAAAATAAAATAAGAAACACAACCCGACTCACATCCTGCACAATTTAACTAACTTATTTATGCTCCAAATTTCCTCCTTTTTTTTTTGTTTTTTGTGGGCACTCAAAAAACTTGAAACCGTCCTTAGTCTCTATTCTTAGCTGGGCTGGGTAAAGCAATGCAAAGCTCAAGTTCCTCCCCCGAAGTATCTTCTTACATTCTTTAAGCTCTCGTCGTTTTACTTGCGTGGGTCTGGAGAAGTCCGGGAAGGTCTGAACAGGATTGTTTTCCCAGGAAAACTTGTCCTTGACCCTTGCCGCTCGCAGCACAAATTCCCGATCCTTTGAGCTGAGGAACCTTGCGAGGATAGGCCGAGGCTTATCTCCGTTACTGGGTCTTGAGCCCAGCGCTCTGTGAGCGCGTTCTATTTCAGGCTTTTCCTCCCGATCGCCGACAAGCTCTGAGATTAGTTTATCCTTGAACGAGATGGAAGCCTACCCCTCTTTTCGCTCTGCAATGCCGATGACTCGGCGACTGTTGCGCCGATTACGGTTCTCTATGTCCTCCAGTTTATATGGTAGCTGGTCAATATACGCTTTGGTAGTCAATGGGTTGACTTCTCGTTCCCGCTCCGCCGCCTCCAGATAGTCATCCCACTTCTCGACATCTGCAATCCTGGCTACTAGCGATGACAGCTTTGACTGCACTAACGATATAGATCAGCGTATATCTTCAAGGCCTACCAGGGGGTCCGAGATTTTTTCCAAAGCCCCAAGTAAATCAGCCAAGTCATGACTCGCCTCTTCTTGGTCTCCCTCAGATGGTCCTCAGCCATTTTGATTGGAGGCCGTCTGCCCGGACCACTGCGAACTCAAATGCCTGTTTATATATCCAAACGCCCTCGTTTTAAGTTGCATTGACATCTTACACGGACAGTAACACTTTACAGCTGCAACAGTAATTTAAAAAAAAGACTGTGAAAGCGAATTTTTAAAGGATACTGTTCTAAGCAGCAGTCTCTGTCATTGCAGCACGTGACTCGATACTTATTCTTTATGATTATGCTAAAAAGGCCCCGTTAATCAATGCAGGTGCTCAGTGAACCGTCCTTCATCTCCACAAAGAGAAAACCAGCGTCTACAGCGGAGGATGAGGGTCGGCTAATGCCAGCTGCGAGAGAGTCATTTAGGTAAGCCTCCATTGCTTCCATTTCTAGCCGGGACAGGTTATACAGCCGACTGGTGGGTAGAGAGGCTCCGGAGAGAAGGTCAATTGCGCAATCGTAAGGTCGTTGTGCGGGCAGGGAAAGAGACCATTGTTTACTAAACCCTTCCCCCAGGTCGTGATACTCTGCTGGAACATTGGATAAGTCGGGGGTTTCAGAGGTAGTCGAAGCCGCGGTGATTTTCATAGGCGACAGAGCCGATTGTAGACAAGTGGAGTGACAGAACGGACTCCAGCTGGCTATCGTCCCGGTAGATCAGTCAATGCGGGGATTATGACGGATTAACCAGGGGTACCTAAGGGGTATAGGATCTTGAGGAGAGGAAATTGTTAACTCGTACCTTCTCCCGATGTTCCCCGGAGAGAATAAGAGACCGGGGCAGTGTGCAGTTTGTGACTCGGGCCAGAATTCTACCGTCCAGTGCCCGGGCTCCCAAGGTATTCCGGCCCGGGAAGCTAATTCCTTCAATTGGTTTCCCTTAGCGCCGGAGTCCATCAGAGCTGACAGAGGCTGAGAGGTTGTAACGTAAAGTAGCGGGAATCTGCGCACGGGTTCGGGAGACGAAAGGGAATATTGCTTGGTTCACCAGGGTACCCCTTTCTACTGGTGAGCCTTATATTTTAGCCGAAGCGGACAGGTACCACGGAAGTGGCCAAACAGGCCTCAATAGAGACACTCCTCCGCTCTCAATCTCCGGAGTCGCTCTGTGGAGAAATACAGTTCCGTCCCAGCTGCATGGGATCCTCTCCCAGGGCGGTGGGAACGACCGTGCTGGGAGCTATTCTAGGAGGAGGAGGAGAAGAGAGCCTTTCGCTGGAGGGATACGGTAACGTGCCGTGGAGTGGCCAAAATCGGTGGACGACCAGATCTTTTCCTATGGCGTTCTCGAAGATGATTTTCAACCCAGTGGCTAGGGAGATCAAAGAATCCAGGCGTTATCTCTTGCCGCCAACTCGTCTTTCACCATGCCGCTGAGGCAATTCCGAAACACCCCTTCGAGTGCCTCGTCGTTCAACCCCGAGTTGGCCGCTGACGTCCGGAAGTCCACGGAATATTCGGCAACACTGCGTGAGTCCTGACGGAAAGTGAGAAACGCTTAGCGACATTTAGCGACATTTTTACCACGGACGGGGTGGACAAAGATCTTTCTCATTTCCGCGGTGAAAGTGCTGAAAGTACAGCATATGGCGGTTGATATCCCAGACAGCTGTATCCCACGCTTAGGCATTTCCCCGCAAAAACTTCATGATATAAGCTATCTGAGGAGGACCTGGATGACTGCTCGTTGAATACCAAGGAGCACTGTAGAAAGTAGGCCTGGCACTTCCCCAAAACCCCAGCTTAGTGCCGTGGTTCTTGGCGGGGGTGTTGCTGACACGTAGGGGATTGCCACTACAGGCTGTCTAGGCTGGTTAGACAGTGTTCCAGGAGTAGATGGGGTCAAATGAGTGAACATACAGTCCACCTGGTC
This sequence comes from Hypanus sabinus, assembly GCF_030144855.1. Taxonomy (NCBI): domain Eukaryota; kingdom Metazoa; phylum Chordata; class Chondrichthyes; order Myliobatiformes; family Dasyatidae; genus Hypanus; species Hypanus sabinus. The sequence continues at coordinate 10,232 of NW_026780093.1, forward strand.
ACAGATCTTTGTTACTTCAGCAGACAAGGAACGGACATTCTCCCTGACGTTCCCGAGAAACGACCGTGAAGACCCAGTAGGGGGCGTTGGCTACAAGGCTTGTTGCAGGGTATTCGTGTCCGCGGGGTCCATTGTGGCCAGATCTTTCTGTTGCAATGCACGAAGGAAGCGAGCCCAGTGCAGGACATAGGCATTGATAATGAGTTAGGATACTTACGCGAACGTGTACTTTTGACAGCTAACAGGAGGGACCTTGACACGGAAGATTGACACAGAGCCTGGACACCCAGCCTTGACGCAGTGCCTAGACACGGAGCCTTGACACGAAGAGACAGGGCTTCATGGGTCAACCCTGAAACTAGAGCAAAACATAAGCGACCGGGAAAAATTAATCACCACACAGGCAAAACCAACGATCTGGCGACTAGTGGTTGTAACGCCGGGATTCTTATGCTGCACGTCTTCGTGGAAACCCGGGGTGCCGTCATCAGAGAGAATTGGAAGCAAATTGGAAATTAACTGTCTGAACCGTTGCACAATCGAACGAAATTAGGAGTAAGATAGGGAATTAACGATCGAGACTGTGACAGTTTTAGAGGTTTGGTAATAATTTACCACCATCTCGGGACTCTGGGCAGGTTTCAGCGGTTAGGAAGACCCCAAATATCAGGCAGAAGCAGGTAACTATAAGCCAGGTAGTTCAAAATCTGTAGTCGGAAAAATTGCTGGATGCTATCAATAAAGATGAAATAGCGAGGCATCATAGAAACATAGAAAACGTACAGCACTTCCTCCCACAAAGCTGTGTTGAACATGCCTTAACATTAGAAATTACCTACTGTTACCCACAGCCCTCTATTTTTCTGAGCTCCATGTAGCTGTCCAGGAGTCTCTTAAAGACACTATCGCACCGGCCTCCAACACCGTCGCCTGAAGCCGATTCAACGCACTCACCAATCTCTGCGTAAAAAAATTACCCCTGACGTCTTATCTGTATCTACGTACAATCACCTTAAAATTGCGCCCTCTTGGGCAGGTTATTTCAGTCCTGGGGAAAGGCCTCGGACAATCTACACGATCAATGTCTCTCATCATCTTATACACCTCTATCAGGTCACCTCTCATCCTCTGTTACTCCAAGGAGAAAAGGCATGGTCCCCAATCCAGGCAACATCCTTGTAAATCTCCTCTTCACTCTTTCGATGGTTTTTTTATAGTGAGGCGAGCAAACCTGAGCACTGTACTCTAAGAGGGGTCTGCCCAGGGTCCTATATAGCTGTAACATTACTTCTCGAGTCCTAAATTCAATCCCACGATTGTTGAATGCCAATGCACAACATACTTTCTTAACCGCAGAGTCAACCTGCACAGCTGCTTTGAGTGTCATATGGACTCGGATCCCAAGATCCCTCTGATCCTCCACACTGCCAAGTGTCTTACCATTAATACTCTATAAGTCTTAACAATAATGCAGTACATCAGGAAATAAGCGATCCATCAGGCAGACGCAGTATGGATTCATCAAGCGCAGGTCATGTTTGACAAACTTAATTGGAGCTCTTTGAGGAGATAACGAGCGCAGTACATAGAAGAGAACAGGTGGACGTTATTTACTTGGATTTCACAGGATCACAAGATCACAAGACAAAGGAGCAGAAGTGGGCCATTCGGCACATCGAGTCTGCTCCGCCACTCCACCATGAGCTAAACTATTCTCCTGTCTAGTGCCAATTTCCGGCTTTTTTCACATATCCTAAGAAGGTGTTCGAGAACGTGCCGCATAAAAGACTCATAAGTATGCACAGAGTTGAGTGTGATGTATTGGGCTAGACAGATGATTGGTTAAATAATAGAAAGCAGAGATTTGGTATACATGGATGTTACTCTGTTTGGTAATCAGTAGTGAGCGGTGGGCCGCAAGGGTCGTTGCTGGACCCGAAGCCATTCAGGATATAAAATAACGATCTGGAAGAGGAGACCGAGAGTAGTGTATCAAAGTTTGATAATGATGCTAAATTGTCTGGAAAAGCACATTCTGCAGAAAATACAGAGAGTCTGCAGAGAGAAATATGTAGGTTAATTCAGTGGACGTGTCTGTCAGACAGAGTACAATGTTGAGAAATGCGAGGTATCCATTTTGTAAGGAAAGATGATAGAGTAGATTATTATTTAAATGCTAAAAATGTGCAGAAGGACTTCCGAGTGCTTATGCGTGAATCACAAATGGTTCGTTTGCATTTGCAGCAGCCTATCATATGGTTAACGAAATGTTGTCCCTCTTTGCGAGAGGGACTGTTCTTCAGAGAAGAGAGGGTATGCTGCAACTGTTCAGGGTACTGTTGAGGCTACACTTGAAGTACGGTGTGCATGTTTGCTCTCCTTACTTGAGAAATGATATTCTTGCTTTAGGGGCGATGCAGAGGAAGTTCCCCAGGTTGATTACAGAGTTGAGTGAGTAGTCTATGAGGAGAGTTTGAGTTGCCTGGGACTGTACTCGCTGGAATTCAGAAAAATGAGAGCAGGGCTTATAGAAACCTATAAAATTATGAAAAAGGATATAGTGGCAGGAAGTTGTTTCCACCGGTAGGTGAAGCTAGAACTAGGGGGTATTTCCTCAAGATTAGGGGGAAAAGATTTAGGAGGGAGATGAAGAGGAACTGTTTTTATTTTCTCCAAAAAAGTGGTGAATCTGTGGAATTATCAAACTAATGAAATAATGGAGGCCATCTCAATAAATATATTTAAGACAAAGTTGGACATATACTTGCATACTGGGGGAATTAAAGGTTACTGGGCTGGGTGGGATGGCAGGCAAATAGGTGGAGGTCAGTCTATGGTCAGATGAACCATGATCTTGTTGAATGGCGGAGCCGTCTCGACTGGCCAGATGCCCTGCTCTTGCACCTATTTATTAAGATCTTATCTTCTTATATCGCTCTGTCTTGACCTCCACTGCTTTCTGTGGTAATTAATTCCGTAGAATTCACCGCACCCTGTGACCAATAAAACTTCCTCTAAAGGGAAAATCACTATGCCCTCTAATCCTAGACGATCCTACTATAGGAAAAATCCTCTCCACGCCCACTCTGTCTGGGCCTTTCAATATTTGATAGTTTTCAATGCGATTCGCTCTCATTCTAATGAATATCAGTGAATATGAGCCGTCAAGCCCTCCTCAGATGTTAACTGTTTCTCTCTTGTCATTCTCAAGAACCCCCACTGACCGCTCTAAAAGCCAAACCATACTTACGTTGATAATGTATCAAAAATCTCACTACCTCACATAAAACACAATATATTGAACTTTGAACACATAACATAGAACATACAACACAGAACATAGACCACAGAACAGAGGAATAGGCCACTCAGCCCACAATGTTGTGCTGAAACACAGGAAAGAAATTCTTTCTCATCTCTGCACTAAAGGTTTGTGCTTCTATTCTGAGACTGTCCTCTGGTTATTGACACCCCTAATATGGGAAAATTATCTTGACATTTACTGCAATCCAGGGAACATCCTGGTGAGCTGGTAATCTACCGTCTCCGAGGCCTCCACATCCTCCCTATTGTGGATCGACTAAAACTGAATCCGATTCTCCAGATGTGGCCAACCAAGAGTTTTAGAAAGTTGCACCATAACGACCCAACTACTGAACTCAAAGTAGCAAGTTAAAAAAAACATAAAACTCAAGGCCATTCGCCACTAATCATGTTATCCTGTCTTCTGACTGCTGCCTTCAAAAAGAAAGTGCAGGAGTGTTACGTTCCACACCACGAGGTTCAGGAACAGTTCTAACCTTTCAACCAGAACCATTGTGGACAACCTCATTCGCCACAACATTGAACTGATTCTACAAAGTATGACTCACCAGCAAAGACTCTACAACTCACGTTATCAGTGTTATTATTGCTTCTTTATTATTGATTGTTTGTTTATTGCTATATCTGCATAGTTTCTTTTAACATTTGACCCTCTAAAATTGCACTCGGCGGGATCTGCTTAAGTGTAATAGGGACCAAAATCAATAAGGATGAAGCATATATGGTGCTATCTCTGAATGCACGCAGTATATTGAATAAGGTCAGTGATCTAGCGTCGCATTTAGCGGTTTGGCAGCTATGGTGCTGTGGGCATCTCAGAGTCATGGATGAACGAAGATCATTTTTGCAGCATAACATTCAAGAATACACATTCTATCTAATGAGAGGGGTAGGTAACAGAAGGGTTGGAGTAGCTATGCTGATAAAAATTAAGTCAATTCGTTATAAAATGGTGACATCGGATCTGATGATTTTACCATTAGTATTAGTACGCAGCCTCAACCTTCGCTGTCTAACACACCAGCAGAATTCCCGAGTGTCACCGGGAGCAGGAGTGAGTTTATTTGTTATTATTAAGAAGAAGATACTCAGAAAGTCACTTCAGTGACATGGACCAGATGGACTGCACTCCAGGGTGCTGAAGGATCTAACCGAAGAGATGCTGGATGCATTGGGAATGATTATTCTGGAATCACTGGTTTCTGGAATGAAAATTGTAAATGCCACTCAAACACATAAAGACGGAAGGGAGGGAGGAGAAATAAATTGAAAATCAGTTTGCGTCTTCAGTACTTGGAAAGATGTTTAAGTCCATTAGAAAGGATTAAATTTCGGGGCGCTTAGGAGCACATGGCAAATGCCAAAGTCAACATGGTTTTCTAGAGAGAAAATCCTGCCTGAAAAATCGGATGGCGTTCTTTGAGGGAGTGTCGAGCTTTGGCTGAGGCCTTTTCAGCTTGGAAATGACGTTGGCTCGGGATAGATTGTCCGAGTAAGTTTCTTTTATGTTGTTATTTTTTCCTACTCTGCCAGGGGTACATACTGTCGCTTAAATTGCCGTTCTGTGCTCTTCATGCCGAACATTTGAGTCGTGAGTGATCCACAGTCTCCCGGGGAACAACATCTGCCTAAAGTGCATCAGGCTGCAGCTCCTCGAAGACCGGTTTAGAGATCCGGATCTACAGCAAGATGACATTTGGATTTTATGGAAATATGATGAGATCATCGATCAGAATTACAGGTGACCCCTAATTTGCAGGTGGGGTGCAGCTATGTACGTTTCAGGAGAACGAATGAAAAGGTGAACAGACAATTAGCGCAGAACACCTCTCTGGCCTTTTCGCTCAATAATAAATATCCCAGTTTGTGGGGGCTAACCTCCCAGGGGAATGCCACGAAGACCGGCTCACTGGCAATGAGCATGACTCCTTGGTGTAGAAGAGAAAGATGCAAAAGACGGGAGCTGACATTATTGGAGATTTAATAGTGAGAGGAACAGACAGAGATTCTGTGAACCTGAATGAGACAAGCTGTTGGTATGTTGCCTTAAGACCATAAGACCATAAGATATAGGAGCAGAAGCAGGTCATTCGACCCACCGAGTCTACTCCGCCTTTCAATCATAGCCTGATCCAGTTCTTCAAGTCATCCCCACTCTCCTGCCTTCTCCTCCTGCTCTTTGATGCCCTGGCTAAACAAAAAACTATATATCTCGGCCTTAAATGCACCCAATACCTTGACTCCACAGCAGCCCGTGACAACAAATTCCACAGATTTACCACCCTCTGACCAGATTAATTTCTCCAAACTACTGTTCTCAATGGACGTCCTTCAATCCTGAAGACGTGCCCTCTTGTCTTAGACTTCCCTACCATGGGAAATAAGCTTACTATATCTAGTCTGTTCAGGCCTTTTATAATTCAGAATTACCCCTCATTCTCCAGAACCTTCAGAGAATACAGACCAAGAGGTGCCATACGTTCCTCAGACGGTAATACTTCCATTCCTGGAATCACTCTCCTGAACCTTCTCTGAACCATCTCCAATGCCAGTATATCATTTCTAAAAAAGGAGCCCAAACCGGCACACAGTGCACCGTGTGGCTTCACGAGTGCTGCATGGAGACTCAAAAACACATCCCTGCTCTTATATTCTATACCTCGAGAAATTAATGCCAGCATTGCAGTCGCGTTCTTCACAACCGACTCAACCAAGATATTAACCAATAGGTTACCCTGCAAAAGTACTCCCAAGTTCCTTTGCATCTCTGCATTTTGAATTCCCTCCCCATCTAACTAATAGACTGCCCGTTTATTTCTTCCACCAATGTGCATGACCATCCGCTTTCCAACATTGTATTTCATTTTCAACTTCTGTGTCCATTATCCTAAACTATCTAAGTCCCCCTGCAGGATTTTTTTTTCCTCAACACACCCGGTCCTCCACCTATCGTTGTATTACAGCAAATTTATCCACTAATCCATTAATCACATAGTCCAATTCATTGACATACATCGAAAAACGCAGCGGTCCTAACACTTACCCTTGTGGAACTCCACTGGTAACCCGCAGAGATCCAGAATAGGATTCCTTTGTTCCCACGCTGTTGTCTACTGATAAGCCGATCTTTCACCCATGCCAGTAACTCCGCTGTAATTGCATGGGCTCATATCTTGCTAAAAAGCCTCATGTGCGGCTTCTTCTCAAAGGCCTTCTGAAAATCCAAGCACACCGTATCTACGCCAACTCCTTTTTCTGCCCTGCTTGTAAATTGCAATAGGTTATTCAGGCAAATTTTCCTTCCAGGTAACCATGCTAGCTTTGGCCAATCATGTTATGTTCCGCAGGGTATTCCGTAATCTTATCCCTACAAAGCGATATCAATAACTTGCCAACCACTGATGTTAGGCCATCTGGTCCATAGTTTCCTTTCTGCTGCCTGCCACCCGTCTTAAATAGCGGAGTAACATTTGCAGTTTCTCATTCATCCGGTATCATGTCGAAATCTATCCATTCTTGAAAGATCTTTGCTAATGCTTCCACAATCTCTCCAGCTACTTCCTTCAGAACGCGAGGATATATTACATCAGATCGAGGAGATTTATTTACATTCAGATCATGAAGCTTCCTGAGCACCTTCTCAGGTGTAATTTCCACTGCACATTTTTCACTTCCTTGACAGTCTTGACTGTCAGGAAATCTGCAGATGTCTTCCAATGTGAAGACTGATGCCACATGTGCATTTAGTTTCTCTGTCATCTCTGTGTCTCCTGTTACGATATCGCCAGCGTCATTTTGTATTGGTCCTTTATATACACTAAACAGTCTTTTATCATTTATATACTTAACAAAAGCGTGTAGTACATTCTTTGATATTAGTCGCCAGTTTCATTTCATAATTTATCTTTTCCTTCCTAATAAACTCCTTCTGCAAGTTTTTAAAAGCTTACTAATTCTCTTACTTCCCTCTAAATTTGGCTTCCTTTTATGCCTTCTCTTTTGCTTTTTCTTTGGCTCTGACTTCACTTGTCAGCTATGGTCGTGTCCTTCTTCAATTCGAAAATTGCTTCTTATTCGGAATATATCTGTCTTGCACTTGCCTCATTTTTCGTTGAAACTCAACCCATTACTGTTGTGCTGTTCTTCCTGCTAGTGTCCCTTTCCATTCCGACTTGTCCAGTTCCCCTCTTGTGCCATTGCAATTTCCTTTATTCCACTGAAATACTGACATATTGGAATTTAGTTTCTCATTCTCAAATTTCAAAGTGAACTCAAACATATAGTGATCACTGTGCCTTTAGGGTTCCTTAAACTTAAACTCTCTTAACACATCTGGATCATTGCCCAGCACCCAATCAAGCACAGCCGATCCCCTAATGGGCTCAACAACAAGATGTTCTGAAAAGCCATCCATTCGACTTTCTACAAATTCTCGCTCTTGAATTCCATACTGGCCTGGTTTTCCCGATCATGTTAGAATCCCCTACGATTATTATGATATTGCTCATCTGACACGCCTTTTCTGTCTCCAACTATAATTCGTAATACACATCCCAGCTACTGTTTGGAGGCCTGTTTACAACTGCCATTAGGGTCCTTTTACCCTTGCCATTTTTAAATTCAACCCATAGAGACTCGACACATTCCGATTCTATGACGTCCCTTTCTAATGACGTAATATTATTTCTTATTCACAGGGCCACACCAAGCTATCATTTGGTGTGCCCACTAGGCTATCGTTCCGATGCATTGAACTCCGAATGGCAGTCATCCTTTACCCAAGTTTCAGAGATGGCCACAACGTCCTACTTGCCAAACCGTAGCTGAATTTCCAGATCGTCCATTTTATTTGTTATGCTGCGTGCGTTCAAACACAATACGTTCAGGTCTTCCTGGTTCCATCGTCAGGGACGTCTCCAATCGCGCTCACAGCAATTTGGATCGAGGGGGGGTGAGAGAATTGGGTGGGTAAGACAGCCATATGCCTTGGAGAAGAGGACATGAAGAGAATTTAGAGGGCAAGTAGATGATTGAACAAAATATTAGCCAGCCGGAAAAGTATCAGTGCATTTTGGGTGCAGAATGACAAAGGGTAGCAAATACAGTACATAAAGTAATATATCTCAATGCAAAAGAAATAAGCAGGATGGCATTGCTGCACTATTAGAGATTGCCGGGTATGATGTTGTGGACATCTCTGAATTGCGCCTGAAAATGGCGGTAGTTGGAAGCAGAATATGCAAATTTATGCACTGCATCGGACGGAAATGGATTTAGGCAGCATCGGTTGCGTTGCTCTGCTGGTAAAGAATGGCATCAGTTCGTCAAAAAGTACTGGAATTGGATGATGTTGAGTTCCTGTGGGTTGAGTTAAGAAACTGCAATGCTAACAGGTCCCTGATGTCAGTTATACACAGGCCTCCAAATAGTAGATGGAATATAGACTAGAGATTGCAACAGGAAATAGAAAACGCGTGGCAAAGGAGCGATTATATAATAGTCAGAGCAGATTTTAAGATGCAGGTAGATTCGCAAAATAAAATTGGTAACGGATCACAAGAGAGTGATTTCGCTGAATGCCCCTGAGAACGGTTCAAAGTAGTTTGACGTTGAGCCTACTCTGGGGTCAGATTAACAGGACTGGGCGTTATGTAATAAACCGGAAGCGAATACAAAGCTTAAGGTCAATGGAATCCTTGGAGGTAGTGATAACAATAAGATGGAGTTCATCTTGAATTTTGACATGGGAAAAAGTTAAGTCTGACGTAGCAGTATTGCAGTGGAGTAAAGAAAATTACAGTATATGGGAGAGGAGTTGGACAAAGAAAATTGGAAGGAGATGCCAGCAAGGATGAGAGTAGAGCAGAAATCGTTTGTGTTTCTGGGAAAAATGAGAAAGGTGCAGGGCAGATGAATTCCAAAAACAAAGAAATACTCAAAAGCAAACTAGCACAGCTTTGGCTGATACGGATATTCATAGCTAATGTGAGAACAAGAAAGAGGACGTAAAACAAGCAAAAATAGATGGAAGATGAAGGATCGGGAAGAATTTAAAACATGCAGAAAACAAATAAAAACATTAAGAAAGAAAATATTTAAAATTTGAAAGCAAGTTTGTAAGAAATATCAAGGTGGATAGTAAAAAAAATTTTCAAGTATATAAAGAATAAAAAGGAGGATGAGAGTGGATTTAAGCCCGCTAGAAAATGTTATTCGGAGAAATAATATCGGGAGACAAGGAGATGGCTGACGATCTAAATGAGTACTTTCCATCTGTCCTCACTGTGGAAGATCCTAGTAACCTCCAAAGTGTTGGAGAGTGTGTGGAGAGGAAGTGGGTGCAGTTATTATTCCAGGGGAGAAATTGCTCAAAAAGCTGGACCTAAAGCTACATAAGTGACCTGAACCAGGTGAACTGCACCATATGGTTCTGAAAGAGCCAATGGTACAGATTGGGGAAGCACTAGCAATGACCTGTCAAAATCATTAGCCACTCCCTTGGTTCGGGAGGACTAGAATTTGCAAATATCACAGCACTCATTAACAAAGCCGGTAAAGTAGCAGAAAGGTAATTATAGACCAGTTTGACTGACCTTTGTTGTTGGGATGACAATCGAGTCAATTATTAAGGATGAGGTTATGGAGTATTTGGTGACACAGCAGTAGATAGGGCAAACTCAAAGTGGCTTCCATAGGGGAATTATTTGCGGAAATTACACTAATATTACTATTACTACTAGTAGTAGTAGTAGTACTGCTGCTGCTCCTACGTCGACTCAGGCCTGGGGGAGATTCCAAGCAGGTTAGAAAATGGGGGATGCAGTCATGAGGCTGCTGACTTTGTTAAGAATCCAAACGGGAAAATTACCAGCATGGTTAGAGCATTGGCCGATTGGTAGGATGCAGTGAGTGGGAATGAAAGGAACCATTTCCGGTTAGCTCCCGCTGACTATTTGTGCTCCCGCAGGAGCGTTTTTTGGGAGCACTTCATTTTATATTGTATATCAATGATTTGCGTGATGGAATAGATAAGTTCCTGCCACGTTGGCAGATAGTTTTAACAGTGGTGAAGAGCCAGGTAGTGTTGAGGATTAAGTAAGGCTGCAGGAGAACATCCAGATTAGGAGAATGGGGACGTATGTGGCAAATTAAGTACAATGGTCGGACATGCTTTGTCATGCAGTTTGGTTGGAGGAATAAATGTGCACACAATTTTCAAATGGGTAAATAATCTATAACATCTGAGATGGAAAGGGAATGGGAGACCCTGCACACAGCAACCCAAAGGTTTAGTCGGTGGTGATACAGTCGGGATTACGGATACAAATGCAATATTATTAATTTCATGAGGTTTAAAATACAAGAGCAGGTAAGTGATACTGAGGCTTTATAAGGCACTGGTGAGTTCTCACCTTGAGTCTTGTGGACAGTTTTGGCCCCTTATCTGAGAAACGATTTGGTGACATTTGAGTAGGTTCAGAGGAAGTTCACAAGGATGATTCCAGTAATGAAAGAGCTTCCATATGAAGCACAGTTGATGATCCTGAACAAGGACAGGGATTTAGCAGAATGAGGAGGCCATACCTTTGAACTCTTTTGAGTCTTGAAAGGCGTAGACAGAATAGCTGTGTCAAGGTTGCTTCCTATGGTGTGGCAATCTCGGAAGGCATATCGCAGTGTGAGGGGCGTCCATATTAAACAGAGATATATGGAACTTATTTTAGCCAGAAAGCGGTAAATTTGCAGAATTTGTGACCACGGGCAGCTGTGCAGGCCAAGCTGTTGGCTTTTCTTGAGGCGGAGATTGATATGTTTTCATTCGGCAAGGTTGTCAATGTTTAATGGGCGAGGAGAGGGGAGTGTTGATGAGGGGGTGGGGAAGAGATCAGCCGTGATATAACGGCAGAGCAGTCTCGATGGGCCGAAGTTTAACTCTGCTCCGATGTCGTATCGTCTTATGGTCTTCGTAGAATAACTCACCCTCAATAACAGATGGATGACAGACGACACTGGGCATTTAGACCATGAGGCATTTCTGGTGCAAGGGTCGATGGAACACACAGAAAATGCTGGAGGAATTCAACAGTTCCGGCAGCACCTATCGACGGGGCTAAAGAGTCGACGTATCGAGTCGTGATCCTTCATCAGGAAAGGAAGGGGCAGGAAACGGGAAGAAGTTGGGTGGAGGGGAAGCTGGAAGGCGATTGATGAAGATATTGGAGACTGGGATGACCAGAGAGGCGATAGGAAGGCGAGGAGAATAGAGGAGGCAAGATGGAATTCAGAAAGGGCAATGAGAAAAAAAAAAGAGTATAGCGAAGGGGAAAAATCACCAGTTTAACAAAATCAACTTTTAACCTGTCAAGTTGAAGACTCTCCAGACGGATTAGCCGTGCTTCTCCACCAGAATGAAATTTGTCTCATGTTAACATTGAAGGGGATGAACCGATGTCGGATTAAGAATGGATAATGGAATTAAAGGGATCGACCAGTAGGAAATATTACATCAGACCGATGGAGAAAAGGAACTGGGCTGAGCGGCACCAATCTATGCCGGATTCAGATCACCAGCAAACATCGGAGATGTGCTGCAAGCCGCCCTGTACCCATATGTCCGATGAGCGGGTCGTCCTTTTCCATTGGTGTCTAGTTCGTAATGGAATTAGTTCCCCAGCCTGTCACAGGAGCTACTTAGCTGTGTTACCTCCCTTGGTGTATCGAGAAAAAGAGATTTGCGGTAAGTGGATAAGTCACCAGGGCGAGGTGGTTCACAACCCATGGATCTGAAAGAGGTGGATGAAGTAGTCGTGGAGGGACGAGTAATGATTGTTCAAGAATGAGGATATTCTGGAATTGTTTCGGGAGAGTGGAATATTGTCGATATAATTCCTCCTTGAAGAGAGTGCGGGAGAAGAAAGGAAACCATAGGCCATTTGTTCTGACTTCAGTGGCTGGAAAGATGTTGGAATCATTTATAAAGGATGAGGTCTAGGGGAAATTCGAGGCACATGCGAAAGTAGGCGGACCACAACACTTTTCTCCTTGCCTGATAAACATTTTTGCATTCTTCTTATCATAAATGATAAGCGGTTCTGAAAAAAGGGAGAATCGGTTGATGACGTCTTCTTGCATTTTTCAGAATACCTATGACAAGGTGCCGAGCATGAGGATAGTTTTAGGCTACTCACCCATGTATTACAGAAATGCTTCAAGTATGGGTAGGACAGAGTGGAAAGAAATAACTGCTGGTTTTCCATTGGGGTCTATCTTGGAATCTATTCTTTTTAAGTTATTTTTCAGTGATTTGGATTAGGGAATTGTTGGCTTCTTTGCAACACTTGCAGAACCTTTGAAAATATATGGAGAGGCAAGTCGTTTTCAAGAAGTAGAGCGGCTGCAGAAAGTCTTTGATAGCTTCGGGGGAACGGCAGATGGATTAAAGTGAAGGGAAGCGTACGGTCAGGGACTTTGGCAGAAGGAAAGAAAGGGTTGACTATGCTTTAAATGGATAGAATATAGAATACACTGATGTGCAAAGGTACCTTGGAGTCCCTGTGCAGGAACCCCTAAAAGTTAGATTGCAGGTTTAGTCAGTAATAAAGAAGGGAAATAAGTGTTAGAATTTATGGTTTTATGGGTAAGTTCACAGAAGCATATTTCTAGTTTTTATTCCCAAAACACAACAGCAGACGAGCAGCTCGCATTGATTGACATCAAAGGCGTCAGCATTTCCTTAGCGCAATGACCAAGCCCCATTTGATCACCTCACATTCGTGACTGGCATGTATAAAGGAACCCTTGCTACGTCGCTATTCCGGATAATTCAGGCACGGACATCGCACTGTGAGGGGTAGAGCATCCAAATCATTTTGCAATTATGTTTTTGACGTTACCGTTCAATGTTGCCATTTTGAGATAATAACGTAAAACAACTATGCCGTAAAAACAGAGGCAAAATATGGTAATTTTCGGATTATACGAGGATTTATTTTTATATATTATCTGTGTTTCGAAAACCATGCAGAGACGTTGACAACAGTGTGATCACTGAACTAATCAGATAAATTACTGTTCAAATGCTTAGATACTTTGTCATCATAAATTGTGCACTGGAATTTCATAATTTTTGTCAATAATCCTTCCGTGAAGGTAATAATCATTTAATGCCTGTTGCTTCATCGCTGCTAATCGATTGCACAGTGAGATCCGGAAACAACATCGCTTTAACCTCAAATTAAATACTCTTCAAATAATTGTTTTGAAGTTGCAAGAATAAATAATTCTGTTTGCATTTTATTTACAAATCTTGCCCGTTGCTACAAACAGGTACTTCACTCCAATCTTCAGCTCCGCCCTGAATTTTCTCTGTGTCAGTCCATAGATACACGTGTTGGTGCAGGTGCTGAGAGAAGACAACAAAAGCCCACACACCAGCAGGGTATAGCTCGGTTTGCTGAGATATCTGTCAGTATAGAAATAGTTTTCGATTTGCCAGTTCACAGAATGCACAACAAATGGCATCCAGAATAATATAAAATTGGCCGACAGAGCGAACAACAGAATTGTTGATTTTCTCCGGTTTGTAACCTCCGGATCATTGCGATTTTCGCTGCTTTTTCGAAGCACCCGGCAAACTCCATTTGTCACAAGAAGTTGATTGGCAGTTAAAACACTGAAGAGCAGAATTAAACAAATTGGTAATAACGGTGCTGTGATGCTGTCAAATACCTCGTAAGCTTTCCACAGGGGTGAGGTGAAGTATTCAGCTACGGGAACACAACGCCATCGATCCACTGCAAAGTATAATGGAATGTCTGGGCACAACACGATGCACTCACTGTTGCTACCACCACAGTCGCTGTTCTCTCGGTGCAATATCGGTTCCGAAGCTTCTCACGGCAGATGGCGACGCAGCGATCGAGAGTGAATGCAACCGTCAACCAGACCGACCATCCCAGGATGCGAGACTCAGGACAGGTAGCAGAGCGCACATCGGAGTTGCGAGTAAGAAATTAGCAAACAAATGCAAATAGTTTATCTTCTCTAATATAATACCGACGATGACCACCATCAGATCTGCTACCGCCATGGCCACAAGGTAGAGGGTAATGCATTTCGACAAACCGCATTTCCCGCGGGTCAGGATCACAATCGCCGTCAAATTAACTGCAATAAACTATGAAAAAAATTACGCTGTTACCGTAGAATGAAAAGTGTAAATTTAATTGCGTTTTGTGAGTAATGGTCGATAGAGCCAGTGACTGGGGTCAGGATAACAGATCCACTTGCGCTGACCGAGCAGGGATGTAGATGGCCGATCAAGCTGATTATACTTTGGAATGCGCAATTTAGATCTCGCTAGTTTCACATCCAAAAGCTAACCAACAGAAGGTCAGCCGAGGCTGATAGCAGAGCGCCCTCAGGTAGCTCTTTTAAGTAGTGAACACAGGGCCGGATGACAGTCCCGTAAGGCGAGGTTGTTCAGAGCTATCCCGAATAGAATAGCACTTGCCGCGAAGGGCAAAGGTACCGGTCAGATTGCTTTTACTTTCAGTCGGTATGACGTAATTACACTTTGTAAAAGGGTTTCCTAAAATGACTTCAATTTAAAAGGCAATTATTTGGTAGCTACATCCATGAAAAGGTCTTGAATACTGTTCATTGAAAATCGTGAGATATTTGGAGACGGCAGCGGAAGCATTCAAACTTCACAAGATGTGAAGCGGCTCTGAAACTAACTGGTCAGAGACTGGCAGATTATCCGGGTTAAACGCAGAGGTCACACGCTAGCAGCTCCATCGAGAAGAACGGATATACCAGCGAGACGTCCCCAATGTTTAGCGCTCTGCTAACAGAGAGACGCCAAACTTGCGAATGGGTGCCGTGTGAGGGCGACAAAGAATTTTGCTGAGACAGTCGGAGACAGTGAAACAGGCGTCAGAATTTCATATGCTTATAGAAAATCACTATTTCTTTGAAATTTATGTCCAGTCTTAAGGACTGCACATTCAATAAATACTTGATTAGATCGTAAAAGGAAAGTTAGAAAGGAGCAGCTAATGACCGAAAAGGTTATTACAATAAGACACACATTATACTCCTCCCTTCAGCAGACGGTCGCACCTGAAAGGACAAAATAATGTAGTAATGGCCGCAGCTCCTTCATTGCTGCTACCTGATTTACTGAGTTCCACCAGCGTTGTGTGCTTGGAATTTTCCTGTCTGCGCATTTTGTAAACATATTTAAACATTTCTGGCATTCAGATGCGATAGCAATAGTACAACGTCGTAATGTCTGCTTGGGATAAAATCACATTAATATATATAAATCTATCAAACACCTCAATCATAACCCCAATTAAAATTCAACAACTAAATCAAAGGGATTTAAATTTAGAATCCAATTTACGGAGAGAGTTTCTTTTTATCGTCCAATAGCAGAAAAATGCACAGGACGGCATCGGCACCTTGGCTATCAAGATTCGATCTCTGAGGGTAATACAAAAATATAACATTACCTGGAACTCCGAGTGCTTGTAACAGTGAGTAGTTGCACAGATTGTGCCAGCTATCTGCATACATTAACTAGAGGAGTTGTTATACACCCATCAGAACCAGAATTTAATCAGTCGGTGTTCCCATTAGACACAATCCACTGAACAATCACGAAGTGTCGACTATTTTTACTCATTGTATCTTTGTCTTGTATATTTAGTCTTCAGGGAAAATTAGGACATACATTTCTGTTTTTACCAATCATCTTCAGTGGAGACGATCAGTACAGTTCTGTTTCACAATGTTTGAATCATTAAACATATCTTTATGATAATAGTCTGATAGTTTTTAGGGAAACAAACTCAATCTCCTTCAGTAACCGATTGATTATAACATTGTTATTAACAATGTGAGGGACCAGATGAAGCCTGTTCAATGTGGGAGAAATGTGCAGTACCTTTTTCTTGAAGGGGACAGCTTCGTCACCGCCTTGGCTTTAGATCGCCTGTATTTCATTGTATTCGTGAATATCTCATAACATAAACGTCAAATTAATCTGAACACCTGCAGAATTGCTCCACACAAGAAACCGTTTGTGATAATTCACAATAAATCCCTCCTCGTTTCTGTACCAATCAGATACCCTGATATTCTGTGCCCTAAGATCAAATGTTGATGGAGGTGCCTTCATCAGTGAGGCATTGGAGGAGTTGAGATATCATGTTACAATTGTACATATTATGAATGAGGTCGCTATTGGGACTCTGTGTTCAGTTCTGGTCACCACACCGTGAGCAAAAAGGAATTAAGCTGGAGATGGTGCAACATTTTCGCTTGAATATAGCCTGGAATGGAGGGCTTAAGTTAGAAGGAAAGATTCGATGGGGAGCCTGTTTTCCACAGTGGTTAGCGGGCTGAAGAGAGGCCTGACAGAATTTTAAAACGCATCCATATGTTTCAATAGGATAGATGTGATGACAGAAAAATTTGTATAATATACATCCTGAAATTATTTTCCTCGCAAACGTCCACGAAAAAAGTACTCCAAAGTCTGAATGACAGTTAAAAGGTTACAACCTCATAGTCTGACGTAGCTCCCCTCCCCCACGCACAAGCAGCAGCAAGGAAACGAAACCACCCCCCACCCACCGCCAAATCCACCAGCAAAAAAGCATCAACGTCCTCTACGGAGCATACAAGCGTCAGCAATAAAGACACAGACTTGCAGTACACCAAAGACTACTTGTTCACCCAGTAATTTGATGTCTCCATTTCTCCCTCCCTTCCGCCCTCATAAGCGAAAAAAGGGAGGTCCCCGTTTCTCATTGAGAAGGGAGATGTAACAAACAACAAGCTGATTTACAATGTTAAAAGTCGGTTCGGCCGCTTTTTCCGAGATCTGCGCCCAGAGAGTCGGAAAACTTGAACGCCATTGACGGTGCAGACAGTCAGCACTTTTTTTCCCGGGTTGCAAATGTCCAATACTAAAAGCCACCACTTTAATGTGGGATGGAGAGTTAGTTTAAAGATGTACATGGAGAGATTATTTATTAACGTTGAGACCAGTCGATGCCATTCCCGCAAATAACCGAAATCAGTGTGTAACCCCAGGTCAGGGTCTTCAAAAAAAGCATGAAAGGGAAACAATAAAGATATCAAATATGAAAATATATCTGTTTCCGGAGCTACAAGCAAAGGAGTCACCGTTTAGCGCCATGTTAGCATCGTTCCGCCTCGCAAGTTAGCCAATGCAAAACTTATTCAGAAGGTAAGTAGGCATGGGATCCAAGGGGACCTTGCTTTCTGGATCCAGAATGGATTTACTCACAGAAGGCAAAGAGTGATTGCAGACTGGTGATATTCTGCATGGAGGTAGGTGACGAGTGGTGGACCTCAAGGATCTGTTCAAGGACCCCTTTTCTTCGTGATTTTTATTAATGACATGGTTGAGGAAGCGGAGGAAACACGAGGAAATCTGCAGATACTGAAAATTCAAACAACACACACAAAATGATGGTGGAACACAGCAGGCCAGGCAGCATCTATAGGAAGTAGTACTGTCGACGTTTCGAGCCGAGACCCTTCGTCAGGACTAATGTTAGTCCTGATGAAGGATCTCGGCCCGAAACGTTGTCAGTGCTACTTCTTATAGATGCTGCCTGGCCTGCTGTGTTCCACCAGCATTTTGTGTGTGTTGAGGAAGTGGGAGGATGGGTTAGTATATTTGCTGAGAACACAATGTTGGGGACGATATGGATAGTCAGGAGGGCTGTCAGAGACAACAGCGGGACATCGATAGAATGCAAAACTTGACTGAGCATTGACATATAGGTTTGGTGGGTCAAAAATGATGTCAGAATATAGTATTAATGTTAAGACTCTAAGCAGTGTGGAGGATCAAAGGGATCTTGGGAACCGAGTTCATAGGACACTCAAAGCTGCTGCTTAGGTTGATTCTGTGGTTAAGATGGCGTTGGCCTTCCTCAACCGTAGGATTGAGTTTAAGAGCCGCCAGGTAATGTTACCTCTATATAGGAAACTGGTCAGGACCCACTTGGAGTACTGGGCTCAGTTCTGGTCGCCTCACTACAGAAAAGATGTGGAAACTATGGAAAGGGTGCAGAGGGATTTACAGGGATGATGTCTGGACTGGGGAGCATGCCTTATGAGAATAGATTGAGTGAATTCGTACATCTCACCTTGCAGCTGCAGAAGATGAGAGGTGACCTGATAGAGGTGCATAAGATGATGAGGGGCTTTGATCGTGTGGATAGCCCGGATTTTTTTCTTCACAAGACTGAAATGGCTAATACGAGAGCGCACAGTTTTAAGGTGCTTGGAAGCAGGTACAGAGGAGATGTTAGCTGTACGTTTTTTATATGCAGAGAGTATTGAGTGTGTGGAATGGGCTGCTGGCGACGGAGGAGAATACAATAGGGTATTTTACGTGACTCGGAGTTCGGTACTTGGGGCTTAGAAAAGTAGAGGGCTATGGGTAACCTTCGGTAACTTTAAAGTATGTACATGCTCGGCACAGATTTTGGGGCCGAAGGCCTGTATTGTGCTGTAGGTTTTCTACGTGTCTAATGTTGGGAAATGCGAGGTATCCATTTTGAAGGAAAATGACAACGCACATTATTATTCAAATGGTAAAAAATGCAGCATGTATGATATTCTGGGTATCTCTGAGTTATTGCTGAAAGACGATCATAGTTTGGAGCTTAATATCCTAAGATACACAATGCATCAAAAGAAGCTGGTAAGTCGGCAGCTTAATTAAGTCACATTCTGAGGAAAAGGTGACGAAGTACCGGGGGATAGAAGACCTGATAGGTGAGTGAAGAAACTTCAGGCGTAAGAAGACCTTGAAGGGTGGTATATACCGTCCACAGAACCGTAGCCGGGAATTACAGAGAGAGTTCGAAAAGTTAAGTAAACGGGGAATTTTGGAATAGCAGTAGTCCTGGCGGATTGTGAGCAGGTTCACAACATAGAGTAGATGCTGAGTCCCAAGGAGGCGATTTTGCAAATTGTCTATGGTATGGCTTTTCGGCACAGCTTGTTGTTGAGCCCGCTAGGGAAAAGGCAATTCTGGAATCAGTGCTATTTAATGAAAGGAATCCTTGGGAGGCCGTGACCCCAATATGATAGAATTAACCCGGCACTTCAGGAAGAAGAAGTTAAAATCTGACAAATCGGGATTACAGTGGACAGAAGCTGACTTCATGAGGGAAGGGCTGGCTAAAATTGATTGGAAGGGGACACGAGGAAGGCAGGTGGGTCAACAGCAATAGCTGTTCTTTCTGACTGCAATTCGGAAGGCGCAGGGAAGATATATCCGAAAGATGAAAAAGTATTACAATGCGAGGATCACACAATGGTGGTTAAGACAGATTAAAAACAAAAGAGAGGGCATTTAGCACAGTATAGATGAATGAAAAGATAGAGGGCTAGGACTTTCTAAAACCAACAGAAGATAGCTAAAAAGTCACAAGGAAAGAACATATGAAATGTGGAGAGAAAGGAGCCAATAACGTGGATACAAGCATTTTTTTTCATATGGTCAAAGAGAGTCGAAAATGGATATCGTTGCAAAAAGACGCTGGAATTGTAATGATGGGTGACGAAGAACGACAGACGAATTTAATCAGTATTTTGTGTGAGTCATCACTATCGAACACACGAGTGGAATGCCGGAGTGTGAAGGGTGTGCAGGAGTGAGTTTAGTTGTTGTTATTATTAAGGGGATGATGCTCGGAATGCTGAATTTTAATAAACGCCCTGAATCAGATAGACTACAGTCGAAGGTGCTGAGCGATATTTCAAGAATAACTGGATTCTGGAATGGCCCCTGAGGATTGGATGATTGCAAATGCCACACTTTAAGAAGGAACGAATGGTGAAGATAGAAATTCAAGGACAGTCTGCTTGTACTCAGTATTGGAAGGATGTTGGAATCTATTATAAAGGATTATGTTTCGCGGTACTTAGAGACAGATGAAAAATGGGCCAAAGTCAGCATGGTTTTCTAAAGGGGAAATCCAGTCTGACAAATCGGCTGGAATTCTTTGAGGGAGTGTCGGGCTTTGACTCAAAAGAGTATTCGGCTCGGAAAAGCTGTCGGCTCTGGATATATTGACTGGGTAAGTTCCTGGTCAGATTTCATTTTTCTTACTCTGTCAGGGCCCTTAATATAGTTTAAACAGCCGTTGTGTGTTCTTGATGCCAGATGTTGCAGGTATGGGAGACCATAGCCCTCAGGGAAACACATCTGCTTAAGGTGCATGAAGCCGCAGCTCCTTGAAGAACTGTTTGGAGATCTGGAGCAGCAACTGGATGACATTGGGATTTTACACAAGAATGAAGAGATCGTTGATCGAAATTACAGGGAAGTAGTAGAATTTGTAGGTGGCGTGCAGCTGGTTAAACTTTAAAACAGCGAATGAGAAGGTAAATAGTAATTTAGCCTACAGCACCCAGCTCATGTTAATAATAACTATAACGTTTTAACTACGATTGTGTGGGATGACCTCACAAGGAAATGCCACGGAGACACAGTTACTGGTACTGAGCATAGCTCCGGTTAAAGAATGGAAAGATGCAGAAGACGGGAGCGGCTGTTATAGGGGAGTAAATATTCAGAGGAACAGTCAGGAGATTCTGTGGTCGTGAATGAGACACGAGGATGGTACGTTGCATTCCTGGTTGCATAGTCAAGGGCATGTCAGTTCGCGTCCACAGCAACTTGACGAGGGTTGGGAAGGTGGAGTTGGGTCAGGAAAACAACCAGATGTGTTGGTAAAGATGACATGAAGATAGGATATAGAGATGATAGAACAAAATTGCACCCAGCAAGGCAAGTATCCGTGCACTCTGCATGCATAACTAAAAACGGTGACAAATGAAGTAATATATCGCAATGCATAAGAAATAAGGATAATCCAAAATGAGGTGGATGATATTGTTGCACTATTACAGATTCTCGGGTATGATGTAGTGGCCGTCACTCAATCGTGCCGGATGGATGGTGGTAGTTTGAAGCAAAATCTGCAAATTTACACATCGTATCAGAGGGTTAAGGATTCAGGCAGCGTAGGTTGTGTTGTCTGCCGATAAAGAACGGCATCAAATCATCAGAGAGATGTGTCATATGATTGGACGATTTTCAGTTCGTGTGCGTTAAGGAACTGCAAAGGTAAAAGGACCCTGATGGCAGTTTCATACAGGCCTCCAAAGACTAGCTGAAATTCGGGCTACATATTACAATTGGAAAAAGATATGTCGAGTCAAAAGTGCAATGTCATGATCGTCATGGCTGATTTTAGGATGAAGGTAGATAAAGAAAATCAGATTGATAATGGAGCTAAATAATTTCATGAATGTATTTGAGCTGGATTTTCAGAGCAGTTTGTCGCTGAGTCTACTCTGAGATCAGATCTCCTGGATTGGGTGTCATGTAGGCGATTAAGGACCTTAAGTCAAATCAATCATGAGTAGGTAATGATCAGAATATGATTGAGTTCATGTTCAATATGGCAGGGAGAAAGCTAAGTCTGACGTGGCAGTATTTCACTGGAGTAAAGGCAATTACAGTATATGGGAGAGGAAACACACAAAAAGGGCCGAGGCCCTTCGTCAGGACTGTGCTTCTCCCTATAGATGCTGCCTGGCCTGCTGTGTTCCACCAGCATTTTGTGTGTGTTGTTTGAATTTCCAGCATCTGCAGATTTCCTCGTATATGGGAGAGGAGCTGGTCAAAGTAAGTTGGAAGGAGATGCTGATGCAATGAGAGCAGAGCAGAAATACTTTACGGTTGTCTGCGAGTGACTATTGATGTTCCACAAGGGTCGTTCTTGGGAGCACTGCTTTTTATGTGATATATCCATGATTTGAATGATGGAAGATGGTGGAGAAGCAATTCACGTTGAAGAAACAGGAAGGATGCAGAAGGACAGATAGAGAATGGACAAGTAAGTGGCAAATTAAATGCTATGTTGAGAAATTGCCATGCACTTTGGCAGAGGTAATAAATCATAGACTTTTTTTTCTAAATGGAAAGAAAATCGAAAAGAATTCTGACATGCACAGGGTCTCGTACGTCATTGCACACAACAACCTAAAGGTTCAGTCAGCAGTGAGGAAGGCAAATGCGATGTCAGTCTTCATTCCGTGAGGCCGAGAATATAAGAGCAGGGATATGATGCTGACGTTTCATGAGTCACAGGTGAGGCATCAACTCAAAGATTGTGAACGGTTTGGGACTCATTATCGACGAAAAGATGAGGTGCCATTTCAGAGGGTCCATGAGCAGTTCACAAGCATGATTATAGTAATGAATAAGCTATGATATGAGCAACATTTGATGCCTCTAGGCCTCTACACGCAGGGATTTAGAATGATGAGCGTGGGAGCTCACAGCAACCTTTTTGCGAGTTTAATGGCCTAAACTGAGAAGAGATGAGAACGGTGTTTCTCCTGGTCTAGGGATCTAGCAAAACAGGGCCCAATATCAGGATAGAAGGCGTCCATATAAAAAGGTGATATGGAGGTCTCCATTCGCCAGAGGGTGTCTATTTGTGAAACCAATTGCTACAAGCGTTGTGCAGGCCAGGTCGTTGGGTAAATTTTTCGCAGATAGTGATTGGTTCTCGATTGGCATGAAAGTTTAAGGGGAGCAGGCCGGCAAGTGATTCTGGGTATGGAGCAAAAGGAATCATCCGTGATTTAATGACGTTGCAGATTCGATGGGCCGAATGGCTTAATTCTGCTTTTATGGATTTATGAAAATAACTCACCTTCACTAGAAGATTGATAACGCACGACATTGGGCATATCTTGGTCCAAGGGTCACTGGAACACACAAAATGCTGGAGGAACTCCTGTAGTTCGGCAATGTCTATCGAGAGGGATAAAGAGTCAACGTTCGAGTCGAGACCTTTCATCAGGACTGGAAGGGGGAAGAAGCCGGAAGAAGGTGGGGGGAGGGGAAGCTGGAAACTGATAGGTGAAGACAGCTCTGGGGAGAAGGTGGATGTATTGGAGAGGGAGATGAAGTGAGATGCTGGGAGGTAACAGGTGGAGAAGGCAAAGGTTTAAAGAGGAAATAATCGGATAGCAGAGGGATATGGAGAAAGAGATGGAGGAGGAATCTAGAGAGGCGATAGGCAGGCGAAGAGGACAGAGAAAGGAACAGAGAATCCAGAAAGGGGAAGAGGAAAAATCACAGGGTTAAGGAAATCAATGTTTATCCCGTCAGGGTGAAGGCCACCCGGCTGGATTAGTTTCATCGTGGTATTGGAGGGGATGTATCGCGTTCGGAATGAGAATGGATAATAGTATCAATATGGTCAACCAGTGGGAATTCTTGCATCCTCCCGTGGAGTGAAGCAGCTAGACAAAGCGAACCCCAATCTAAGCCTCGTCTCACCGATCCAGAGATGGCCGCAATGGGGTTACCTGATATAGTAGGTGACCTCGACAGATTGGCGAATGAAATGCTGGCTCGCGGAGAAGGAGTGTTTGCGGGTCTGAGGAGGGAACTGAATGCATAGGTGTAGAGCTTCTTCCGCGTGCCAGGGGGGGAATCGGTGTGTCGGGATAAATCGTTAAAGGGGTTCACAGAGAGAAACAGAGAGAGGGCTCAGCAGAAAGCGGCATGTGGAAGGAGTAAGGGATGTCAGGGTGCGATTGGAGTCAGGAACCCGTCGACGACTGCTGAGGTTATGGAGATCGGCGTGCTGGATTCGGAGCTCCTGGTGTGTATATCTCATAGGAACTGCAACCCTTTTAGGGAGGCAGGAAGATGTGTTAAGGATAGAAGGCCGTGAAGTCGACTAAATGCAAGTGAGGGCAAAATTAATGGTAGAGGAAGGGTAAACTCATTCTCTGAAGAAAGGTCCCGAGGGATGTTTGAAACAGCAACACACTGCCCAGGTCCATAATCGGCAAATCGTGCACCAATTACACAGACCATAAGTCCTGTTGGTGAATGTTCCTCTCACTAGCAGACAATCAGAACAAAATGGGGGAAGGGGGGTGTCTCTCCGGCCAGTGCTTGACGCAAGGAGTGTGCAAATTGAAAAGGAATCCGGGAACACCTTCTTCCACGGAGCAAGAGGTGTATGTCTATTAACCATCGGATTCAGTTCACCAACAAATATCGGAATGATCCAAAAATTTATGGTCTTATGGATAAGTTCACAGCAGCATATTTTTAACCTTTATTTCCAAAACACAGCAGCAGACGATCAGCTTGCATTAATTTAAATCAAAGGTGTCAGCATTTCCTTCGTGCTATGACCAAGCCCCAGTTGTTCACCTTAGATTCGTGACTGGGAGGTTTAAAAGAACCCTTGCTACTTCGCTATTCCCCACCATTCTGGCCCGGACATCTCACTGTGATGGGCAGAGCAACCAAACCATTCTAGAGTTATCATTTTGACATTGCGGTCCGATACTGGCATTGAGTGATAATAATCTGAAACAAATATGCTGTAAAAGTATAGGCAGCAGATGATCATTTTCGGATTGCACGAGGATTTGTTTTTATATATTCTCTATGTGTAGAATGCATGTGCAAACAGTGTGATCACTGTGCGAATCATATTAATCCCTGTTCTTAGGGTTTTATACCTTGCAATCAAACACAGTGGACTACAATTTCATGATATTAGAGTCCTTGAAGATAATAATCATTTACTCTCTGCTACTTAATCGCCGCTAATCACTTGTGCAGTGAGTTCCGGAAACAGCACTGCGTGAAGCCCAAATCAAATACTCTTACAAATTAATGTTTTCAAGTTGCAAGTGTAACCCAGAGTTTCGGCCGGCGGCGTTACTGTAGGGAAGACAGTCGCTGGCCCGGCCAAACGTGTGAAATCTGAGGTGCAAAACCTCTTGTTTGTGTGGATTATGTGTGATCTTTTCCCCCGTTACAAATCAGTACCACGATATTACAAGCAGAACACTGTGAGACTAAACGACTTGGCTTTATAATTCTTAGTTTCACTGAAAAACTAGCAAAGAAAAACAAGAAGAAAGGGGTCCATTTGAATGAAACATTCTAATGTGCGCAAGGTTGAGCTCACGATTTGCCTTCTGTTTTTCCCCAATCGATTTCCCCGGGCTTGGTCGACTCCCGGCCCCACTGCAAGTCCACTTCATCCGACTCTCTACGACCTATCCTCTCTGGCGTCTTCTCTCTTCATTTCTCGCAGAACAATAGACCCAGCTCAACTCGGTCCCAGGCACACAACGAGAGAAAAAATGCACTTCATTGGACGGCGCACATTCCATAACCAACATTATCTCTAGCCATAACCCAAAGATTGCTGCTAAAGAAAAACGATTACCTTAGCAGTGCCTCTACAGAAAGACCATTACATTGGCAGTGCTTCTACAGAAGGACTATTACATATGCAGTGAAACCCTTCCCAGAGAGTTACACAAGAATGAATAATTGCGTTTGCAATTTTAGTTGCATATCTCCCCCACTGCTACAAACAGGTACTTCACTCCGATCTTCAGTTCCACCCTGAATTTTCTCTGTGTCAGTCCATAGATACACGTGTTGGTGCAGGTACTGAGAGAAGATAACATAAACCCACATACCTGCAGGATATAGGTCGGTTTGCTCAAATATCTATCGGTATAAAAATAGTTTTCGATTTGCCAGTTCATAGAAAATACGAGATAGGGGATCCAGAATATTATAAAATTGGCTGAAACAGCGAACAACAGAATCATTGATCTTCTCCGGTTTCCCACCTCCGGATCATCATGATTTTCACTGTTTTTCTGCAGTGTCCGGCGAACTCTATTTGTCGCTATGATCCGGCTGACGGTGAAAACATTAAAGAGAAGAATTAAACACATTGGTAATAAAAGTGTTTTGATACTGTAAGATACCTGGTAGGCCTTCCACAGGGGCGACGTGGAGTATTCAGTTGTGGAGACACAACGCCTTCGATCGACTGCGAAGTAAAACGGAATGGCCTGGACACAACACGCTGCAATCACTGTTGCCACCACCACAGTCGCTGTTCTCTCGGTGCAATATCGGGTCCGCAGCTTCTCACAGCAGATGGCGACGCAACGATCGGAGGTGAAAGCAACTGTCAACCAAACGGAGCAGTCCCATATTGCGAGACTCAGGACAGATAGTAGAGAACACGCCGGAGTGACCAGCAAGAAATTAGCAAACAAATATATGTAATTTATTTTCTCTAATATAACAAAAACGACGACCACCATCATATCGGCTCCCGCCATGGCCACCAGGTAGAGAGTGATGCATTTGGACAGACCGCATTTCCCGCGGGTCAGAATCACGATCGCCGTCAAATTAACTGAAATAAGATGTAAAAAAAAATGCATTACTACAAGTTACCGCAGAATGACTAGTGTAATTTTAATTGCGTGATGACTGTTCAAGATAACTGTGGATTAGCGCTGACCGAGATGGGATTTGACTGCCCCAGTCAAGCTAATTCTACTTCAGAATGCACAAATTTAGTTCTCGCCAGTTGAACATCCAAAGGTGACAGCAGAGAGCACCCAGGCGGTACCGTTAAGTAGTGAACAAAGGCGGGATACCAGTCCAGTCAGGCGATGTTATTAAGAGCTATCCTAGAATAGAATAATGTCTGGCCGACAACGGCACCATTAATGGACAGACTGGTTTTATTCTCAGAAGGTATGACGTAATTATTCTTTATTAAAATAGTTTGTTTAGTTGGCTCCCGTTTTAAATGGAATTATTTAGAAACTACATCGGAAAAACGATCTTGAAGTGTTTCATTAAAAACGTTGCGTTACTTGGAGATGGCAGTGGAAGCCCCCTAACTTCACAAGATGTGAAACGGCACTCAGGCTGACGGGCCACAGACGGACAGATCATCAAGTATAAGTTCAGATGTCACACTCTACTCGCTCCGTCGAGAAGAACGGAGATAGCAGCCAGGAGTCCTGACTATTTGGCTCCACAGGAAGAGTGCCGCGCCAAACTTGCGAATGGGTGCCGATTGACTGCTGAACAAGAGTTTTCCCGAGACAAACTTAATCAGTGAAACAACCGTGGGTAATGCACATTCTCATACGAGACTAATATGAATTAGCAAGTAATGCCTGAACATTAAGCCCCACATTTTCAATTAATAATCGTTTATATCAGTGTAAAGGGAAATGAGAAATGAACAGCTAATGACCGGGAAGGTTATTACAATAGGACGCACATTATAACCCTCCCTCCAGCAGACGGTTGCGCTGGAATGGACAAAGCAATGGAGTGGTGACCACAGCCGCTGGTTTGAAAGTAAACCTATTCTTGTTATCAATATTATTATTGTTGTTTGGAGAAAACGGTCAATTATTGACAGACAGACAGACAGACAGACAGACAGACAGACTACTTTAAAAATGATATTTCATTTATATGACTGTATTTAATCCGTTCTCTGGAAGGACCGAAAACAAAACAGTAATGCTTGCTGATTCAGCCGCATTTGACCACGCTTTACGCAATTTCTTTCCAATTATAAAACGATGTGAATCGATATTACCATTTATTTATTTTACTGAATAACACAACATAGAAAACGTACTACTTTGCACATTAAATGTAAACTAACGTGAATCGCATAGAGACGATATATTTTCAATTCCCTCAGTTTCTGATGACAGCAGAGGAAGAATCTATTTAACCTGGAAAGAGATAGTACTTTGAAAATCAGACAATACCAGCAGGTCATCGAGTCTCCACGTCCTTACGGTGAACTCTCATGCTTAGGTTACATTGATATATATATACATATATATATATATATATATAAATGTATCAAGCACCTCAATCATATCCCATCAAAAATTAAACTATTAAATCAAAAAAAATTACATTTAGAATCTGAAAAACTGTGAAGGTTTCGTTTCATCGTCCAATAACAGAAATATGCACTGGACAGCATCTGCAGCGTGGCCCTCAAGATACAATCTCCGAGCGTAATTCGCAGGCGTAACGTTACCTGGAACACCGAGTGCTGCAAGCAGCGGGTAGTAAATTCTGTCGATGTTGTAAATTGCGGAGTATCCCATTTTCCACCTGAAGCAGCGATCAGTTGTACAAATTGTTCCAACTGCCTGCATGCACTGACTCAAGTTCTTATACACCTGTCGGAACTACAATTAAATTTGTCAGTGCTCCCACTGGTCTCATTAGACACAATCCACTGAACAAACAAGCAGTGTCAACTATTTTTACTCGTTGTGTTATTGTCTGTCATATTTAGCACTTCAAGGAGAATTAGTCAGACAATCATTTGATGTTTTACCAATTATGTTCAGTGGAGAGGGTCAGTGCAATGTTTGAATCTTTGAACATTCTTATCATTATACATTTCAGTTTGAGAGGAAACACAATCTCTTTATGCTCCCGATCAATTATAACATTTCCAGAAACAGTTGGACCAACAAAATGTAGAACTTTCAAGGTAGATGAAATCTGCGCTGACCCCTACTTGGTAGGGCCAGCTTCCTCACTGTCCAGCCTTTTCGTTTTCTGAAGTGTTTCAATCGACAGCATCAGTCAGTGAATTTTCACAGCTAAATTTATTTTTGTTCATGAATGTTTCATGATTTCAACATGTCCGAAAAAACTGAGCATCTGCAGAAATGTTCCACCAAACAACCGACTGTAACGATGTATACCTCATATTCACCACCTACAAGCTAATTAAATCGCTTTCTTGTCTAAAGGAATGTCCCTCTGTTCTGTGCCATGTAGAAAAGGTAGTGAAGAAGTTGCGCTATCTGTTTGCCTTCATCATAGTGGCATTGGAGGTTCTGGAATATCGATTACAGCTGTACAGATTAATAATTTGTTTGCACTTGGATCACCGTGTGCAGTTTCGGACACCACACTGTTGGGCAAAATATAATTATGCCAGACAGAAGGGCTTGAGTTTGGAGGAAGGTTTCGATGGGGAGCCTGTTTTTCGCAGTGGTTAGTGGTCTGAGGGGCACTCTGATCGAATTTTAAAAAAACATGAGAGACATAGACGGCGCAGACAGTCAACTTCTTTCTCCTGTGCTCCAAATATGCAACATTAGAATCACAGATTTAAGGTGAGTGGGAGGGTAAATTGAAAGATGCATGGGGTGATATTACTTTTTGACGTTGAGAGTGGTCAGTGTGTGGCTCACGCCGCCATAGGGAGTGGCAGAAGCATTTACGACAGCGGCATGTAAGATGTTTCAGATAGATACATGAATATGTAGGAAATGGAGGGACGTAGATCATATCGCAAAATAACGTCCCAAATCGAGAACTTAATATATCAGCTTACAAATATACAAAAACTTGGCCAAACGCCAGCATCCACGGCACGTTCTCTTCTCACTGCTGCTATCAGGATCGGGGTACTGGAGCCGTACGTCCCACAACACCAAGTTCCGGAACAATTATAATGTTTTAACCATCAGACTCCGGAACCACCACAAAAAACACTGATGTCATTCTATAACCAATGGACTCACTTTCAAGGACATTGCCACTCATGCTATGAGTGTTATTTATTTACTTATTGTTCGCCTGTTTGCTTTTTATTGATGCATTTGCTGTTTGTCGTCCTTTGCACTTTCGTTGTCTGTCAGTCTAAAGTGTAGTTTGTCATTGATTCTATGCATTTATCTATTCTACTCTGAGTAGCTGCAAGAAAATGAATCTCGGGGCTGGATATGCTGACGTGGCTTGACATAAAAAGACCTTTGAACTTGAACTTACCACAAGAGATTCCGTATATCGAAGTTCCTGTTATTAAATTATCAAAGATGCTGTAAATCATGAGGAACACATACAAGACTGAGAGATTCTGGCAGTTTTGGCAATTGGACTGTGCAATCAAGACAATCAAGGTTTGAATAACTCAGCAGAAAGTAGTTGATTAGACAATCAAGATTTTAATAGCTGAGACTCAGCAGAAAGAAGCTTATTGGGCAATCGAGGTCAAGTAAATAAGGCGTTTGAAAAGCTCAAATAAATACATAGAGGGGTAGCTCAAGCGGAGCGGCCAGTGAGTGAGTGGGCCAGAGAAGGAATGGAGCTTTGGGGCTTTGACTCGAGAGATTCTGGCAGTTTTGGCAGCTAAATAGAGGGGTAGTTCAAGCTACTGGGAGATAGTCTCAGCTAGGCTGCCGGACGCAGGTCGTTGGGTGACAGAGGGGGAAAGCGAAAGTGAGTAGACAGGTAGTGCAGAGCACCCCTGTAGCAATTCCTCTGAATAATAAGTATACCGTCCTGAATACTGCTGGCGGAGACGACCGACTAGGGGTGAGCCACGGTGGCAGAGCATCCGGTTCTGAATCTGACCCTATGGTGCAGAAGGGCGGGATGGAGCAGTGGAGAGTTGTCGTCATTGGGGACTCTATAGTCAGGGAAGCTGACAGGAGATTTTGTGGACGTGAGGACACTCGCATGCTTTGTTTTTTCCCGGGTTCCAGGGTCCGGGATGTCTCTGACCGGGTGCACGACATCCTGGTACGAAAGGGAAAGCAAACAGAAGTTGGGATACATGCTGGTACCAACGACTTAGGCAGGAAGAGGGATGGGGCCTTGAAGTGTGAGTTTCGGAAACGAAGAAGAAGGCTAAAGAACAGACCTCAAGGGTGGTGTTCTCAGGATTGCTTCAGTGCTACGTGATAATGATGGTAAGAATTGGAGGAGATGACAGTTGAATGCGTGGCTGAGGAATTGGTGCAGGGTGCAGGGTTTTAGATTTTTGGATCATTGGGATCTCTTCTGGGGAAGGTTGGGCTGTACAGATTGGATAGTTGTACCTGAACTCGAGGGGGAGCAATATCCTTGCAGTTATGTTGGCTAGCATGGTTCGAGAGGGTTTAAACTAATATACAAGGGGGATGGGCCCCGGACCGATAGAGCAGTGGAAGATGTGCATGGAGTAAAGCCAAATCTAACATATAAAGAGGCTTTGTGGAAAGGGAAGCAGAATAAAGGGTGCAAAGGTAGTAAGGTATAAGGGCTAAAGTGCGTGTACTTCAATACAGGAAACATCAGGAGCAAAGGTGATGAAATGAGTGCTTGGATACATACATAGAATTATGATGTAGTGGCCATTACACAGACTTGGCGAACAAAAGGGCAGGAATGTATTCTCAATATTCCTGGATTATAATATTTTAAAAGGGATAGAGAAAAATGGGGAAGGGGAACAGGTGTGGCATTACTGGTCAGGTATTATTACAGCTACAGAAAGGGTGGGTAATGTAGCAGGATCCTCTTTTGAGTCAGTACGAATGGAATTCAGGAACAGGAAGTGAGAGGTTACTCTATTTGGAGTATTCTACAGGCCCCCTGGTGGAAACAGAGTTACCGAGGAGCAGATTGGGAGGCAGATTTTGGATTGGGGCAAAAATAACAGGGTTGTCATCATGAATGACTTTAATGTCTCTAATATTTATAGGCACCTGATTAGTTCCAGTAGTTTAGACGGGACCGAGTTTGTTAAGTGGGTCCAGGACGGATTCCTGTCACAGTATGTAGTCAGGCCGACTAGGGGGAATGCCATACTAGATCTAGTATTAGGTAACGAACCGGGTCAGGTCACAGATCTCTCAGTGGGTGAGCATCTGGGGGCAGTCACCAACGCTCCCTGTGCTTTAGCATGATCATGGAAAAGGAAAAAAAATCAGAGCGGACAGGAACATTTTAAATTGGGAAGAGGCCAGTTATGAGGCTATCAGGCTAGAACTTGCGGATGTGAATTGGGATGATGTTTTTGCAGGGAAATGTACTATGGACATGTGGTCGATGATGAGGGATTGTTCTGTACACCGTAACGGGTTAAAAAGGACCAGCCAATATGGACACACCTGAAGTCTGAGTGTTCCATTATAAACTGTGTTTATTAGTAACTGCGTGACGAAGTAATACAAAACAAGAAGGGGGAAAACAGGTTCGCGGAGTATAAGTGAGTAAATAAAGTTCCCAAGCTTCTCCCAGATCAGGTGATTTGATGATACAGTCTTACAGAGGTCTGGTCAGAGGTCAGTTCAGTTCTGGAATTTGAATTGAGTAGAGTTGGAGAGAGAGAGAGAGAGAGAGAGAGAGAGAGAGAGAGAGAGAGAGAGAGCGTGATGTTTTGCCTTCCTAGTGCCGATGTCGTCGAATCATCCAAGTTGTCTTGAAACTTCAAGTCACCGACTGTGACCACAAAAAAGGAGAGCACCTCCTGTGCTGAAGTTATCCACCCAGGCGAGGGTTGGACGCACAGATAGTTCCCCACCGGCTTTGCCAAATGTGTGCAGAAACCCCACCTTGGTCGTGGGCACACTCTCAACCAGTGTCAGGGTCTTCCTTGCTGTCTGGCGTGTCTCGTGTATCTGATTGCAAAGCCAGCTGACCTTGAAGATATTCCACAAGAGCTGAACACCAGCTGTCCATCCTATAGTTCCGCCTTTCAGTTTCTAAAGCAACTCACAGACTTTCTCTCTCTGTTGCTGAAATAGCAGACACGCGATTCGCTCCCTCTCTCTCTTTTTAAAGGAACAGTCCATTTTGGATAATCCTTCAGATATCGTCACAGGATCTCTTTCAGGATGTTAGGGATAAACTTGTCCCGGTGAGGAAGATAAAGAATGGTAGGGTGAAGGAACCATGGCTGACAAGTGAAGTGGAAAATCTAGTCAGGTGGACGAAGGCAGCGTACATGCGGTTGAGGAACCAAAGATCAGATGAATCTATTGACGAAAATAGAGTAGCAAGAAAGGAGCTTAAGAAGGGGCTGTGGAGAGTAAGATGAGAAGACCTTGGCGAGTAGGGTAAAGGAAAACCCCAAGGCATTCTTCAAATGTGTAAAGAACAAAAGGATGACAAAAGTGAAGTTAGGAGCAATAACAGATAAAGGTAGGAAGATGTGCCTGGGGTTGTGGAAGTGAGCGAGGTCCTCAATGAATACTTCTCTTCGGTATTCACCAATGAGAGGGAATTTGATGACGGTGAGGACAATATGAGTGAGGTTGATGTTCTCAAGCATGTTGATATTAAGAGAGAGGAGGTACTGGAGTTTTTAATTTACATTAGGATAGATTCGTCCCCGGGGCCTGACGGAATATTCCCCAGGCTGCCCAATGAGGCAAGGGAAAAGATTACTGAGCCTTTGGCTAGGATCTTTACGTCCTCGTAGTCCACGGGAATTGTACCGGATGATTGGATGAAAGCGAATGTTGCCCCCTTGTTCAAAACAAAAGGTAGTAAGGACAGTTCGGGTTATTATAGACCCGTGAGCCTTACGTCTGTGGT
This sequence comes from Hypanus sabinus, assembly GCF_030144855.1. Classification (NCBI taxonomy): domain Eukaryota; kingdom Metazoa; phylum Chordata; class Chondrichthyes; order Myliobatiformes; family Dasyatidae; genus Hypanus; species Hypanus sabinus. Next base: position 43,860 of record NW_026780093.1, read on the forward strand.
TGGAAAAGATTCTTGGAGATAGGATCTACGGGCATTTAGAGAATCATGGTCTGATCAGGTACAGTCAGGATGTCTTTGCGAAGGGCTGATCGTGTCTAACAAGCCTGATAGAGTTCTTTGAGGAGGTGACCGGACACATAGATGAGGGTAGTGCAGTGGATGTCATCTACTGGATTTTAGTAAGGCATTTGACAAGGTACCACACAGTAGGCTTATTCAGAAAGGCCAGGTGGATTCAGAATTGGCTTGCCTGCAGAAGGCAGAGGGTCGTGGTGGAGGGAGTACATTCAGATTGAAGGGTTGTGACTAGTAGTTTCCCACAAGAATCTGGGACCTCTGCTTTTCATGGTTTTTATCAGCGACCTGGATATGGGGGTGAAAGGGTGGGTTGGCAAGTTTTCAGACGACACAAATGTCGGTGGTGTTGTGAATGAGTAGAGGATTGTCTAAGACTGCAGAGAAACATTGATAGGATGCAGAAGTAGGCTGAAAAGAGGCAGTTGGAGTTCAACACAGAGAAGTGTGAGGTGGTACAGCTTGGAAGGACAAACACCAAGGCAAAGTAGAAAGTAACTGGCAGGAGACATGTTAGTGTGGAGGAGCAGTGGGATCTGGGGTTATATGTACACGGATCCCTGAAAGTTGCTTCACAGGTAGATAGCGTAGTTAAGAAAGCTTATGGGGTGTTAGCTTTCATAAGTCGAGGGACAGAGTTTAGGAGTCGCGGGGTAATGATGCAGCTCTACAAAACTCTGTTTAGGCCAAACTTGGAGTACAGTGTCCAGTTCTGGTCGCCTCACTATGGGCAGGATGTGGAAGCATTGGAAAGGGTACAGAGCAGATTTACCAGAATGCGGCCAGTTTTAGAGAGTATGCATTATGATCAGAGATTAAGGGAGCTAGTGCTTTACTCTCTGGAGAGGGGGAGGATGAGACATGATAGAGGTATACAAGATATTAAGAGGAATAGATAGAGTGACAGCCAGCGCCTCTTCCCCAGGGCACCACTGCTCAATATATGAGGACATGGCTTTAAGGTAAGGGGTGGAAAGTTCAAGCGATATTAGAGGAAGATTAGAGGATTTTACTCAGAGAGTGGTTGGTGCATGGAATGCGCTGCCTGAGTCAGTGGTGGAGACAGATGCACTAGTGAAATTTAAGAGACTACTAGACAAGTATATGGAGGAATTTAAGGTGGAGGATTATATGGGAGGCAGGGTTAAGGGTCGGCACAACATTGTGGGCCGAAGGGCCTGTACTGTGCTGTATTGGTCTATGTTCTATGTTCTTAAACTGCAGGGAGAATTCTATCATATTGTGGTAACTGGCTTCCAATGTTTCCTTTCATTACACAACACCCAATCCAGAATGCGTTTGCTCTCGTGTGCTCAACCACAAGTTGATCATAAAAGCCATCTTGCATGATTTCTGCAAATTCCCCCTCTTGGGATTTAGCCTCAAACGCATTTTTTCATCCTACCTGCATATTGAAATTCCCCTAGAATATTGCAGCCGCAACATTTCCCTTTTTACACAATCCATTAACGCAATAGTCAAATCCAGGAATGCAGAACCAGGATAGCATTGTTCATTATCGCGGACATTCATGGAAAGAGAGGGACAACACAGGAGCGCAGAAGCCTGCCCACCTGCCACAGACAGCAACACAGCGACAGGCCGCTCACACATTCCTTCTCCGGCAGCAATCAAAAGGAAATGGTTCGGTGATGAACTCTCGCCTCGATATCACAATCCTCCTCATTTTTCCGTATATTCTACCTGCTCTCCGTCACAGCTTCACTATAGATTACATCTACTTGTATACGAACGACCTCCTTTAGCCTTATTACCCGGGTTTACACCCTTCTGCCAAATTACTTCCAAACCCCACTCCCAACAATTTTACAAACCTGCTTAGAAGGATACTGATCCCTGGAGTTTAGTTGGTGTGAGGGTGGTAGATCTGTGCAATTTGTTGCCACGAGCGGCTGTGGAGGCCAAGTCATTGGGTGTATTTAAGGCAGAGATACATAGGTTCTTGATTAGCCAGGACATCAAATGGTATGGGGTGAAAGCAGGGGAGCGTGTGGAGTGACTGTATGAGGTGAAACAGCCCATGATTGAATGGCGGAGCAAACACAATGGGCTGAACAGCCTACTTCTGCTCCTATAGGTTATGTTGTTATGGTCCAGTTGGGTGCAACCCGTGTCTTTTTCACAGGTCTTACGTTCCCTGGAAGAGATCCCAAAGTTCGAGAAGTCTGAAATACTACCCCTTTCCCATCTCCTCAGCTACGCATCCATTTGCCAAATCATCCTACTCTCGCCCTCACTGCAACATGGCACAGGCAGGAATCCAGAGGTCACTACCTGGACGTCACGGGTAGCTTTCTGTTGTAAACTCTAACTTCTCTCTTCAGGACCTACTCCCTTTTCATATGCATGTCACTGCTACCAAACACAAAGTGCACTGCAGATGCTGTGGTCAAATCAAGACGTACAAACAAGCTGGATGAACTCAGCAGGTTGGGCAGCATCCGTTGAAACAAGCAGTCAACGTTTCGGGTCGAGACCCTTCGTCAGGACTAAAGAAGGAAGGGGCAGGGGCCCTGTAAAGAAGGTGGGGAGAGGGTGGAAACCGATCAGAGGAAAGATCAAGGGGTGGGGAAGGGGAAGCAGGGACAGGCAGGAGAGGTGAAGAAGGAATCTAAGGGGAAAGTACTATGGGTAGTAGAAGGCAGAGTCATGATAGGTGATAGGCAACTAGAAGAGGAAACAGCGTGAAGGTGGGATGATAGAAGGGAGAGGGAGGGAGTTACCAGAAGTTGGAGAATTCGATGTTCATACCCAAAATAAGAAGGTCAGAATATAAGAAGATGTTCTTTAAAAAACCTCGCGCTGTGTTACCAACAAGCGACCTCTAGGCAGGGCAGTCACGGTAAAGAACATCTGCGTTTGTTATTAGGCCGGTCTTGAAACGTTGACTATTTATTCCCTTCCAAAGCTGCTGTCTGACCTGCTGAATTCCTCCTACATCTTGTATGAGTTCCTCATGACTTACAGCATCTTTGATAATGTAATAATTTGAACCTCGATCTGCAGAAGCTCTTGTGCAAAGTTCAAGTTCAAAGTTCATTTATTTTTGTCCAGCCACGTCAACATATCCAGCATGTTCTCGCAGGTATTCACAGTAGAACAGTGATAGACAATAGAATCAATCGAAAAGCTACGCACCAAGACTGAGAGACAACTAAAGTGCAAAGGAAGACAAGCAGCAAATGCATCAATAAAAAACACACAGGCCAGCAATAAGTAAATAAATAACACACATAGCAAGAGTGGTAATGTCCTTGAACGTGAGTCCATTGATGACAGAATGGTATCAGTGTTGTGGTGAGTGAAGTTACCCACACTGAGTCCGAGTCTGATGGTTGAAGCGTGATAACGTGGTGCTGTGGGACATCCAACTCCAGTACCTCGATCCTGATGGCAGCAGTGAGAAGAGGGCATGGCATGGATGGTGGCGTTGGGCTTAGGTTTTCTATCTTTATGAGTTGATACGTTAAGTTCTCGAGTCGGGAAGTTATTTTGCAATGCGATCCATGTCCCTCCATTTCCTACATATTCCTGTCCGTATCTGAAACCTGTTACATGTCGCTATCGTAAATGCTTCTACCGCTTCCTAAGGCAGTGACACGCACCGACTACTCTCAACGTCAAGAAATAATCTCTCCCCGTACATCTTTACACTTACCCTCCATGTCACCGTATATCTGCGATTCTAATGTTGGACATTTGGAACACAGGAGAAAGATGCTGACTGTCTACGCCGTCTGTGTCTCTCCAGTTTTATAAAATTTGATCAGAGTTCCCCTCAGACCACTAACCACTGAGGAAATCAGGCTCCCCATCGAAACCTTCCTCCCCAATCAAGCCCTCCTGTCCTGCTTAATCACATTTTGCCCGACCGTGTGGTGTCCGAAACTGCACACGGTGATCCAAGTGCAAACAAATTATTAATCTGAAGAGCTGTAACACGATGTTCCAAAACTTCCGATGCCATTTTGATGAAGGCAGACACGCAACGCATCTCCTTCACGACATGGTCTGCATGGCACGGAACAGAGGTACGTCCATTTAGAATAGAAATGAGAAGTGATTTATTTAGCTTGCACATAGCGAATCTTGGTATACATTGACACAGTCGGTTGTTTGGTGGAACAATTCTGCAAACGCTCAGTTTTGTCGGACTTGTTGAAATCATGAGACTGTCAGGAACGCAATCAATTTTAGCTGTGAAAATTCACCGAGCTGATGCTGTCGTCTGAAGCACTGCAGACACAGAAAAGGCAAGACGGCGACGAAGCAGTCCCCACAAAAAAAAGGCTCAGCGCAGATTCCATCTAGCTTGAACGTGCTTCATTTTGTTTGTTCACCTGTTACTGGCAATGTTATAATTGATCGGGAGCTGACGGAGATTGGGTTTGTTCACAAAATGAAATGAATAATGTTAAAAAAATGTTCAACGATTCAACCATTCCACTGAAAAGAATTGGTAAAAACGTCAAATGAATGTTCTACTAATTCCCCTTGAAGTGCTAAATATAACAGACAACGAATCAGTGCATGCAGGCATTTGGGACAATCTGTACAGCTGATCGCTGCTTCAGGTGGAAAATGGGATATTCCACAATTTACAACATCGTCAGAATTTACTACCCGGTTCTTGCAGCACTCGGTGTTCCAGGTAATGTTATACCTTTGTATTCCGCTCGGGGATCCGATTTTGATGGCCAAGGTGCAGATGATGTCCAGCGCCTTTTTCTGTGATTGGACGATGAAAAGAAACCTTCCCCCTTTTTTAGATTCTAAATGTAATCCGCGTTGATTTAACTGTTTAATTTTCGATAGGATTATGACTGGTGTTTGGTATATTTATATTTATGAATGTAATATTAACTTAAGCAACCAAAGCATGAGAGTTTACTGTAAGGGCGAGGAAACTCGATAACCTTCAAGTGTTGATTGATTTCCAAAGACTCATCAGTTATTGCCATCTCTCTCCAGGTTAATTAGATTCTTATTCTGCTGTTGTCACAAACTGAGGGAATTAAAAATATATCGCCTTTGAGATCCATGCTGTTTACGTTTTAATGTTAAAGTAATGCGTAAGGTATGTTGTGTTATTCAGTGAAATTTAAAAAACGGGAATATCGATTCACAGTCTTATAATTGGAATGAAATTGCATAAAACGTGGCCAAATGCGGCTGACCAGCAAGCATTACTCGCGTTTTTTTTTCCGTCTTCCCAGACAGCGCAGAAAAAGCAATCATACAAATGAAATATGCTTTTTTAGAATCCTCCCTCTGTCAATTATTGACCTCTTTCTCCCAACAAAAATAGGTTTGCCTTCAAACCAATGGCTGCGGTCACCACTCCAGTACTTTGTCCATTCCAGCGCGACCGTCTGCTGAAGTGAGGAGTGTAATGTGTGCCCGATTGTAATAACCATCCCGTTTTTAGCTGCTCCTTTCTCCTTTTTGTCACCGATCGAACAGATTATTTATTGAATATGTACTCAGCCATTACTTTCTAATTCATATCGATTTTCTATGCGACTGTGCATGACCAACGATTGTTTCACTGATTAAGCTTGTCTCGGGAAAGCTCTCAATCGGCAAGTGTGGCGGAGCACCCTTCGTGCGGCGCCGGACATTCAGGACAACTCGCTGCCATCTACGTTCTTTTGGACGGAGCGCGCTGAGTGTGACATCTCAACTTATCCGTGACCATCTGTCAGTCTCTCACCCGTTAGCTTGAGAGCCGTTTCACATCTTGTGAAATTAGAAGGCTTCCACTGCCGTCTCCAAATATCTCAAGATTTGTAATGAGAAACATTCAAGATCGTTTCATCGTTGAGGTTGCTAAATAATTGCATTTTAAATGGTAGCCAATTAAACAAACTCTTTTAAAGAAGTAGAATTACGTCATACCGTCTGAAAATAAAACCAGTCCGTCCGTTACCTGTGCCGTAGTCCACATGACACCATACTATTCGGGATAGCTCTTAATAACCTCGCCTTACTGGACAGGCATCCGGCCCTTTGTTCACTACTTAACGGTGCCGCCTGGGTGCGCTCTGCTGTCACTTCTGGATGTGAAACTGGCGAGATCTAATTTGGAAATTCTAAAGTAGAATGAGCTTGATCGGGGCATCCACATCCCATCTCGTTAGCGCAAATTCACTGCTACCCTGATTCCAGTCCATGACCCGAATGGCCATTACGCACTGAAGGCAATTAAAATTACACTAATGATTCTGCGGTAACTAATAGTAATTGTTTTTTCGTTACAACTTATTTCAGTTAATTTAACGGCGATTGTGATTCTCACCCGCGGGAAGTGCGGGCTGTCCTAATGCATCACTCTCTACCTTGTGGCCATGGCGAGAGCCGATCTGACGGTGGTCATCGTTTCTATTATACTAGAGAGGATAAATTATATGTATTTGTTTGCTAATTTCTTGCTTGTAACTCCGGCGTGTTCTCTACTACCAGTCCTCAGTCTCGCAACCTGGGACTGTTCCGTTTGGTTAACGGTTGCTTTCACTTTCGATCGCTGCGTCGCCATCTGCTGTCCGAAGCTGCGGAACCGATATTGCACCGAGAGAACAGCGACTATGGTGGTGGCAACAGTGAGTGCAGCGAGTTGTGCCAAAGCGGTTCCAATTTACTTCTCAATAGATCGATGGCGTTGTGTCCCCGTATATGAATACTTCACATCACCCCTGCGGAAAGCCTACCAGGTACTTGAAAGCATCACAACGCTGGTATTACCAATCTGTTTAATTCTGCTCTTTAATGTTTTAACCGTCAACCGGATCATAGCGACAAATGGAGTTCGCCGGACACTGCGGAAAAGCAGTGAAAATCGTGAAGATCCGGAGGTGGCAAACCGAAGAAAATCAATGATTCTGTTGTTCGCTGTTTCAGCCAATTTTATATTATTCTGGACCTCCTTTCTCATATTTTCTATGAACTGTCAAATCGAAAACTATTTCTATACAGATAGATACTTAAGCAAACAGACCTATATCCTGCAGGTATGTGGGTATATGTTGCCTCCTCTCATTACCTGTACCAACACCTGTATCTATGGACTGACACAGAGAAAATTTAGGGAGGAACTGAAGATTGGTGCGAAGTACCTGTTTGTAGCAATGGAGGAGGTTTGCAAACAAAATTTAAACGCAATTATTCATTTTTCTGTAACTCTCTGGTAAAGCTTTAACTGCTGATGTAATGGTCTTTCTGTAGAAGCACTGCGATTGTAATGTTTTTTGTGTAGCAGCAGTGTTTCGGTTATGTCTAGAGATAATGGGGGGCGATGGAATGTGCGCCGTTCAATGAAGAAAGTGTTTTCTCTCTTGTTGCGTGCTCGAGTCAGAGGTGATCTGGGTCTTTGCTTCGGCGGGAGATGAAAAGAGAATACGCCAGCGAGCAGCGTACGTAGACAGACAGACAGAGTGGACTTGGAGTGGGGCCGGGAGGCGACGAAACCCGGGGAAATCGATGAGGGACCAACGAGAGGGAAACGGTGATCTCCAACTTGTGCACATTGGACTGTTTCATTAACATCGATCCTTTTCTTTGTGTTTTTCCTTACTAACCATTCAGTGAAACTGAGAATTATAAAGCTGGATCGTTTAATTGCATGTGGTGTACTCTCTGTTATTTCGTGATACTGATTTGTAACGGTGAAGAGATCACGCAGCATCCACACAAACAAAAGGTTTTGCTCGTCAGATTTCACACACTTGGCGTTGCCGGAGACTGCCTTCCCCAGAGTAACGCCGTCGGTTACATTCGTAACTTAAAAACAATTATTTGAAATGGTATTTGATTTGAGCTTCAAGGGCTGTTGTTTCGGGATCTCACTGTACAAAGGATTAGCGGTGATGAAGCAACAGGGATTAACTGATCATCACTGAATCGAATATCATGAAATTCCAGACCACTATTTTTGATCAGAATAAGAACAGGGATTAATTTGATTCGCACTGTGATCACACTGTTGACAAAGTCTGCACATGGTATTCAAACATAGATAATATATAAAAATAAATATTCGTATCAGCCTAAGATTATCATCTTCTATCTCTACTTCTACGCCATATTTGCTTCAGATGATTATCTCTGAATGCCAACATCGGAAGGTAACGTCAAAATAATAACTGAAGAATGATTTGGCCATTCTTCCGTGCACACTGAGATGTCCGTGCCAGACTGATGGGGAATAGCGAAGTCACAAGGGTTCCTTTGTAATTTATTTTGTTATTGAAGTTCATCATCAGACATTTCCATAAGATGTATTTGAGACATTGTACGTATATATCATATAATCATATATGTCACAAATCTCCGCATAGTATTTATCTGAGGAATACGCTTATAGAAAAGGGTGGAAAGTAAAAAAAAACAAGCAAAAGGAAAAAAATCATGTACAAATAGGGAGTGATCGTTTTTACAAGATTTTCATTGATTTGTGAGAATAAAATCAGGCCTATGAGGCATTATGTAGTTAAACCATTTTCCCTGTATGAAACAAATTGTTCCAACTTATGATTAAGAGATGGTGTTATCTTCTCCATTTTGTAAATGCCCATTGTAATTTCCATCCATGCATTTAAAGTTGTGCTCTCCTGTGATAACCATTTCCTAGTAAGAGTCTTTCTACCAGCCACAAACAGTATATTCATCAAATATTTATTACTTTTCAACCAATCTTGAGGTATATATCCAAACTATATGGTCTTACTCTCCAAGGGTATTTCGCATTTAAAGATGTCTTGTAGGGCATTTCTATCCCCCTCCAATGGCAGTCCGAAAAAAAATGATAATGATTTGCATTTTGATTTCCACAATTTCTGCAGCAAACAGGGAGGTTACTATCATAATCGGATTTCTGAGAGCTTTTAATAAAATATCTTATCAGGATTTTCCATCCAAACTCCCTCCACTTCTGTGAACTGGTACACTTCCATTGATACCTCCATATTATTGTCCATTCTTCCTCAGATATAATTATCCCTCCTTTCTTCTCCCATTTTGTTTTAGTGTATGAAGTCGAATATGTTTTAAGATTTGACAACCCCTTCTACATGCTGAATTATCTGAATTATATGCTTTTCTAAATAGCTCTATCAAGAACGTACATGCCTTGGTTCCATTTTTAAGCGTCTTAATAAGATGTTGTCTCATCTGTAAATACCAATAAAATCTTGTTTATTTTTTTCTATTAAGGTTTCTCTTCAAGCATTTCAAAACTGAACAGAGTTTCTTCTTTTATTATGTTGCAAAGAACTGTTATTCCTTTAGCTGTCCAGTCCTTAAATCTGGCATCCAATCTATTTGGTGTAAAATCAGAGTCATATGCACACCATTTAAGAATTGCAATATCTCGCTCTAGATTATATTCTTTTATAGTAGTTTTCCATATTTTAAGAGTCAATTTCACCCATGGGTTATCAATAGTATTCATGTACCTTTGCAGGTTATTATCAACCAAAATTGCTTGTATGGCGATGGGAAGTACCCGCTCCTCAATGTTTTTCCACTGAGCGTCATATGATGGGTTACACCAACATATCACAACTCTCAACTGTGCTGCAAAATAATAATCTCTAAGAGACGGTATGCCCCATCCCCCCTTTTCCTTTGCTAATTGCAAAGTTTTGAGACGAACTCTAGGCCTTTTACCCTGCCAAATATACCTTGATAACATCTTGTTCCATTCATTGAATTGATTTTGATTAATCTCTATTGGTAGGGTCTGAAAGAGATATATAAGTCTGGGTAGTATATTCATTTTAATAGACTCAATCCTTGAACTGAGACTGGAAAAAGGAATCAAGTTCCATCTTGCCATATCTTCCTGAATTTTTTTATATGAAGGGTGATACTTACATTCTGATAATCTTGCCAAATCTTTTGGCATAATGGTGCCCAAATATTTGAAAGACTCGTTTTCCATGTCCAGAGATATCTGCTTTCAATTTCCCTTGGTGGGTATGGTAATATGAAAGTAATTGGGTTTTATCTACGTTGATCTTGTATCCTGATAATTGACCATATTGTTCAAAGGATTCCCCTGATATCTTCATTTTTCTGATGCATTGAGCTAATGGTTTCAGATATAATGCGAAGAGTAGTGGTGACCATGCACAACCCTGTCTCGTGCTCCTTTCTAGGGTAAGACTATTTGATAAATATCCATTGATTTAATCCTAGCAATAGAGTTGTAATATAATGTCTGTATAGTTTTAATAATTGTGTCTTGGAAACCAGATCTGTGTAAAAGTCTGTGAAGAAAAATCCAATTAACCGAATAAAATGCCTTTTCACCGTACACGCTTATCACTATTGCTTCGATTATATTTTCCTCTATATAATGCGTAATGTGAAGTGTCCTTCGTAAATTGTCTTGTGTTTGGCGTTGTCGTATAAAACCTGTCTGATCGTTACGTTTCAGTATGGGTAGAAACTCCACTAATTGCTTGGCCATGATGAAGAAAAATAATCTATAATCTACATTAAGAACGGATATTGTTCTAAATGACCCGCGTTCCATTTTACCCTTGCCTTCTTTCGGTATTGCTGAGATTATCGCTTCCTTCTAACTGGTTTGCAATTGTGCCTTTTTAGACCCCAGTTCAGTGTGGGGAATAAAACAGGAATTAACTGATTTTCAAATTCTTTGTACCACTCTGCCGTATACCCATCTGATCCTGGTGACTTGCTTAATTTAAGCCTACGAATTGCAGCTTTTAATTCAACTTCAGTTATATCAGTAGTCATCGTTCTATTTTGTTCTTCGCTTAAAGTGGGTAACTCTGTAGAATGCAAGAAGGTGTAAATTTAGGTTATGCTTCCCTCTGGAACTTTAGAATATAGACTTTTAGCTTTTTTTTATTATTTTCGTTCTTGGGTCCCTAATTCTATGAATTGGATTTTCTGGTATCTTTTTTTTTCAGTTTCCAGGCCAGTATTTCCACAGATTTCGATCCACTTTCATGATGTCTCTGTTTCAGAAACAAGTTTTTTCTGATTTCTTGCGTAGCCAAATTATTTATTTCATTCCTAATAGCTTTCATTTCCCCCAATGTATGCTGTGCCAAATTTAATTTGTTTCTCTTGTTCCTTCAGCCTATTTTGTAATTCCTCTAATGATCTATTCCTTATTTTTTTTTATGAAGATATCGCTATATTCTTTCCTCTTAAGACAGCCTTCAGCGTATCCCATAAAATGGGAGATGAAACCTCTCCATTATCATTAAATTCTAAGTAGAGACCAATTTCTTTTTTAATGTGTACCTTAAAGTACGGACCATTGAGTAGACTTGAATTTAGCTTCCAAATAGTAGTGTTTGGTTGCGGGTCAAAATAATCAACTGATGAATATATTGCTGCAT